>NW_004567126.1:8529905-8530431 GCF_000260355.1 Condylura cristata
ATATATTTTGGTGCTCCTTCATTTGGTGCATATATGTGGATGATTGTTATTTCTTCTTGTTGTATTGTCCCCTTAATCATAATGTAGTAGCCTTCTGTATCTCTTTTAATCTTTTTTAGTTTGAAGTCTATTTGATCTGATATATAGCAGTTCTTGCCTTCTTTTTTGGTCCATTTGCTTATAGGATTGTTTTCCATCCTTTTATTTTCAGTCTGTTTTTATCTTTTGTATTTAGATGTGTTTCCTGCAGACAGCAGAATGATGGTTTCTGTTTTTTAATCCATCCTGTAACTCTGTGTCTTTCTATTGATGACTTTAAGCCATTTACATTTAGAGATAACATTGATATACTGGCACCTACTGTATTTGGTCCTTCTGTATTTTTATTCCTTGTTTTGAGCAGTTCTTGTTCATTCTTCTGTTGGATTTGGTTTGAGGCTTCTTGTAGTAGTTTTTGGAGTGGGGGTTTAGTCATGACGAAATTGTGGAGTTTCTGTTTGTCTGAGAATGTCCTTATTCTTTCTTC
>NW_004567126.1:8531006-8532620 GCF_000260355.1 Condylura cristata
AGGCTTCACCAGAGACAGAGCGGGGAGCAGAACAGGCAGATCGATGAAGTACACTCCTGAGGGGAGCAGTGGGCGGGTCAGGAGAGGTCTGCCACTCCATATGGTCTCCTCTGGGGCAGGCGGGAATCAAACTCTTGCAGAAGTGGCTTTAGCTTCTCAGTGCTGTGCTTTAACCTGCTGTGCCACCAGGGAGGAACTCTTTTTCTTTTTTAATTCTCTTTGTTTCTGTATCTTTGAGGGTGCTGATTCATTCTTCCATTTCATCTATTCTGGTTTCATAAGTTTTCCCAGCATTCTTTGTCTCTTTTAATGGCCTTTTCATTGTCTGCATTTCTTCTGTTTCCTTTTTTAATGTCTCATTTTCTTTCTTCAGTTCGCTGATTGCTTGTCTCGTATTTTTTTCATTTCTTTCATTTCTTCCATTCGTTTCCTTGTTTGCATTCTTCAACTCCTGGATGGCTTGCCTCATTTCATTTTGTTTGGTTATCATGATGATTCTGAATACTTTATCTGGTAGGTTGAGCAGTTCTTTGATTTCTTTGGTGGTTTCTGCTGACTGATCTTTTTGTGTTGAATTTTCCCCCTGTGGACTTGCTTGAATATTTGTTTGTCTTTTTTTCCCTGTTGTGTATTTTCTAATACTTTCTATTCACTGGGATACGGTGCTGCTATTATTGACTGGCAATTTTTAAATTTTTTTTCTTTCTGGAATAGCTGAAGGACTTCCAGACACTTCAGTTGTGGAGGATATTCTGAGTTGTGTTATATTTCCCAGCCCTCACTGTGTGTAATTGTGTCTGCTGTCTCAGCTGGTAACATTCAGGGATCCCTTGTGTTGTTCAGCCTCTTCTAGTAACACGTTGAGGCTGTGTTTTTGGAAGGTGTCTGTTGATCTTTCTAGCCTTTGGATGTCCCACGTTCCCTCTATGCTTGGTGTGCCCATGGTGGTTATGATGAATTAGAAGTGTGGTAGGTCTCCCTGGAGCTGGGCCTTTGGATGAGTTGGTGGCTGGCTTTGTTTACACTTTAAGTACACTTTGTTTACACTCTAAGTACCTCAGGCCTCTGTTGTAGGGGTGGGATCTCCCCCTCCCCACAGAAGTGCAGGGGAGTACCAGAGGGCTGAATTACTCCCAGCTGAGCAGGCTGCCAGTTCTCCCTCTGAAATTTCAGGGCTCTTTTTGTTTAGTCCAAACAGTCCCTCCCTGAGCAGTGCCTCCTCACTGGCTGAGGTCCTCTCACAGAGCCCAACTGTATCTCTTTAACTCCAGGGTTTTACCACAGTTTTTGTGGGTAGATGTGGTAAGCAGGTAGACCCCTTAGCATTCTCCCCGTTTGAGGCACTTCTTAGGGCCTCTCTATGTTGAATGTGCCCATGGAAGATTGTTAAAATTGTTGCACGGTGTTGGGCCTGTGGTTGGGTCCTATCTTAACTGTTTTTTTGTTTTTTTTCCCCCTCTTTAACTCAGGGACTTTGTGAGTCTTGTTGACCATGCCTTTAGAATGGCGCCAAGACCTGACAAAACCCTAATGTTGCCTATTCTTAGATCTCTGTTGTGGGGGGCAGGAGATGCTGGTAGGACTACAGGGGCCCCAATTGCCAGTTATTCTTCT
>NW_004567126.1:8532735-8579705 GCF_000260355.1 Condylura cristata
ACTCACCTAGCTGTGTTTTCTCAGTTTATATTGAAGGCTTTGGTGGGGCTGCTGGGCAAAGGACGGCAACACATCTGTGGCTGCTGGGGCAAAGGTCAGCAACACTTCTGCAGTGGGTCTCCGTTTCTGAGCTGCAGCCTTTTCCCACAATTTGGTTTCCTCCCCCTAGTTGAGTTCTCTCAGCTTATCTCCAGAGCTGTACCAGGGCTGGAGCTAAAAGCTTCTGTCGCTGTGCAGAGGAGCTGCAGCTGCAGCCACAGTCAGTCCCCCTCTGCAGTGCTTCCTGGCATCCAGGTGCCTAGGTTTTTAAAGGAGCCAAATGAGTAGGAAGCCACTGGCATTCCCTGATCAGATTTACGGGGTTCAGCTAATCCTGCCTGTGAGGCTTCTGGTTATGGATTCCCTTATGGGAACTCCCCATTCGCCCATTCTCCATTGGTTATCTTCCTTCTAGTGAATCCAGGGCATTCTCATTGGGGTTGAAACTCGTAGCATGTAAGTCTATAGTCTGTTTTTATATAATCCCATGCGAGTTTGGATGTAGTTGTCTCGGCGTCTTTATTCTGCCGCCATCTTGCCAGTTCCTGAGCTGGTCGAGCTGATTCTGATGGCTTTTTTAATTGGAAGAAATGGACTTCTCTGGTTAGATAACTGTCCTATTTCTTACCCTTTTGGTTTCCCCATTATGGCCCACTTAGAATGGATTTACATGTAGTACTTGTTTTATGAAAATCTTTGTGGCTCCAGTCCCCAGATTTTTAGCAGGCTCCCTGAGGTGTCTATACCAGAGTTGAAGAAGCAACTCTGGGTCCTAGGCACAACATAGAGGTCTGTATGATCTTGGTGGTTATAATATTTAGCAATCAGTAAGCATTATATGGTAAGTTATCCAAAAGTGTCTATTTATTACACTGAAGTACACTTTTGAGAAAAATACTACCTCTTTGAGGCAAGATCTATTAATGAAAGCTCAAATTCATGGGCAAAACTTTGAGAAACAGGATATTTGCATAGCTTTAATGTATCTCTCTCTCAGTGCTTATTCATCATTACATTGTTTTTCACAAACCACACGTTTTTTCCAATTCAAAGATGTGGGACTTACTGTTCCTCTCTTTGATTAGAGCTTTTCTTCCAAATGATAGAGTGTGGAAAGGGAAAATTTGTAACTTCGCAGTAGAGAAAGCTGAAGGATACAACCTTAGCAAGTGACCCAAGTTGACATAAATTCTTGATTTCATGTGCACCCTGGGGATTTTATGTTGGCCCTGATTTGAGGCAATGAGAAGTTGTTGTCTTCTCTCAGGCTAATCATGTGAAACTACCTGACAGACCCAAATACAGGGACATTCTACAAAATATCTGACCACTACTGTTTGAAATCATAAAAGACAAGTAAAGACAGATTGACAGTCTGGGAGACAGCAGTGGAATGCAGAGTGGGATCATGGATGTCATCCTGGACATTAGTGGGCAACACGAAATCTGAATGCAATCTGTAGCTTAGCTCATAGTATTATACCAGTGTTCATGTCTTCATTTTGATTATTGCACCAGGTTACATAAGATGTAAAGTAAAGGGTTTACAGGAGTTCTTTGTAGTATTATCTTTGCAATTTTCTAAAAATCTAAAACTATTTCAAAATAAGTTTTATAAAGAACATGAAAAACAATGCCTGCTCGAAAGGTTTCACCTCTTATCATAAACTACACTGGGTGCTGACCTGTTTCCATCAGACAAGTGAAAAGGTGCCCCACAAATGCAGGTGGAGACACGGGATATCCGCTGTGCATTATTGATGAATATCACTGCGGGAGGTTACAGCACAGCTTGTCAGAAAATTCCGGAGAAGGGAAGTGACAACTGGAGAGGTTCCCTTTATGTTTCTTAAATACCTACCTTCTTTATTTGAAGGAAAGTGAAACTACATGACCCATATAAAAATAAGAATCTCAAGACAAGGGATGGATGGCTATTTCATTTAAACATGCTCAATATGAAATGAACATTTAGCAAACATAAGTCATTAAACTGTTATATCCTCTTCACTCTCTTTTTGCACCTTGTGATATCTGTGCCATGTTATGTGCAAAGATATTACCTTTGTGTGTGATTTTGTTTGAGTCTTATCTGTAAATTCTTATTTGGATTCACTGAGAAATTGCCTAGGATTGTTTCATCTTTAAATTCCTCAAGAAACAGTGTATGTGTGCATGTATATATTCATGTATATATGTGTGTGTGTGTGTGTGTGTGTGTGTGAATGTATATGTTTAGATATAAGTATATATAACATACACGGGTATGTATATATAAACATATATGAATGCATGCATGTTTGTTTATCCATCTATTTATAAGTCTTATTCATCTCAGGCCCCTTTTATTGACATAATCTGAATAAATTACAAATTACTTGTACTCAAATAACACGATTCAAGTAAGAGGCATCTGGGTGAATTTTAACACTGGGACCTACTGTGTAACTTTCATTTGCACTTTCTGTTCATTTCTTCCAATTATCTTAACTGACTATTGAGCAATAATGCATTATTAGCACTCCAAATTAATCCTAAAAAGAGACTGACACATAGAAAATGCTGTTGCCTTTTAAAAGATTTTCCCCATTTTTTATGATTTCTTATAGGCACATTGGGTGGCATGTCCACTAATTTGAGGGACTTAGGACTGCAAATAGAAGAAAAAAGGTGTGGTGGGAAAAAAATAACTGCTTTAAGTGAAATCGTCAAATTATAAGTATTTGAGGTCATAGAATTGTCACTTAAGAGTCAGAAGGAACTATAGAATTTTTTGCTTTTAAAGATATAATTTTATTTTCTAAGATTTCTTACAAAAATTTTCATTTATCACAGTGTATGAATTCACGGTGACAGGAGCATGCTATAAAAAAATAGTACCTCCAAATATATGGCACATTCGACATGAAAAATATCAATAGTTTAATTTTGGCTTTATTTATATCTTTATTTAAATTTATAATTTCTATCATCCTTGAAATTCTACATATTTGTCTTACTTAACTCCTTGTAATAACTCTTTCCCTTTACATGACAGTCCCTGTATTTGAAGAGAATTGTCATATCTGCCTCAAGTTGAAGTTCAGATTCAACATCTTTAGTTCCTTCATTTCTTCTGTAGCATGCTTTCGAGGACACATGAGTGTTTATTAAGATTCCTCTTTGCAAGGACCCTGAATCATTATCAATTAGTGTTTAATACATTTCAGAAAATAGGTGTGTTTGTGTGTGTGTACTTGGCATGCTACAAATGTCTACATTAACTGATCTCATTTTGAATTCTGTAGATATTTTCAAGCCGTCTTCCTTTGATCCACCTCTCAGTAATACCCCTGAATAAGGTAATAATGAAGTTACACAGGAAGTCCTCATTGGTATGTCCTGGTATTGTTCTCATCCATTTTAGGTGACTAAGGAGATATTGTTTGATATATTCATGTACGACCAGAATATCTTATGTGAGATCTTGTACCCAAAGTGCCTAGCAAAATGCTGGCAGATACAAGATATTTACTAATATTTAGCTCTTTTCCTTTCCTTAATGTCTCTGCCTTGAGCAATAATGTTTACTGCTTGATCTCCCACAGTTTGCTGGAGCTAACTGAAGACTGGAGCATATGTGTTTGTTGCTGTCTGGTTCTGGCCCTGCAATGTGCCTTGGCTCTGAAACTCATTGATACAGTTTCACAGGTTGCTGTGCTTAAGTTCTCAAACAATGCATCATCTCTTCCATTAGCTCTGCCAACCTCCCAGTCATCTCTCTCTCTCAAACCCCCTTGATCCTTTTACCTGTGGAAACAGTATCTTACTATTTTATCATCTGGCTATTCAATTAAATTACACTAAAAAAGCATACAGTAAGGTTAAAAATGATCACTATATCACTCCAACTTTCTTCTATCCCCAGAAGGTTAATTGAAAGGCGGCCATCTTGGTGACGTTTAGACAAATGAGGATAATTATGTGTTCTCCAGCTCTTTGAGAGGTTAATTGCTTAGATGTACGAAGCCTTGAAGAACAAAGAAGGAATAAATCAGAAGCAGAACTATGATCTGATAATGTAATTTGGTATATTCATGTACAACTCAAACAAATAAACCCCTAATTAGATGAACTTACTCCATTGCATGGACACACTGCCAGTTTACCAGGGTCAGCCACCCCAAATCTACACACTTCATTCAAAGACCTCTGAGAGGGAAGGGTAGAACTAGAGCTATGTAGAATTACAGTGGAGGGTGCCCAGGTGTGATATGAAGTTGTTAGGCTAATGGAATTTTTCAAAGTTGTAGAAACACCTATAAGTAGATTTATATCTCATGTCTAAATCAGAGGGTAGTTTCTATTGGCTTCTTCAAGTACAATATCTTTTCATCAGAAGGGATCTTTTTCATCATCTAAGGAGAAGGCAAGAAAGTAACATGGAAAAAACAAAAACAAAAACAGGAAAAAAGGACACCTGTGCCTGACAGGTAAGGAGATTGCCAAGAGTACTGGGAATCCATTATTGTTTTTCATCCAAAGAGGGGTCAATTAACTGACTCCAGCAGGAGCATACTTTGATCAAAGTAATACAGTCACGTGGTAAAACAAACAAGAAATTCTGTATTAATAACTGTCCAACATGCAGAAGTCTGAGCACTGGGCTGGACTTTGAACAACAATCACCTCCTTCTATCTCCCAACCTCTGTGGTTGAACATTAGCCTTCACTGATAGTTGTCTTCTACTTGTAATCATATTTCATTTTGTGTTGTCTCTTATTTACCCTAATAAATCAAAGCCAAGCAAGAACATTTGCATCATAGTTTTGTAAATGGTATTTTCTATAGGATAATCATCTTTTCCTTCTCAATGGTTCCAGTCTGACAGCCCCTTGGACACTTTAAGTAAATGTTCTTTCCATCGGATCAAATGGATTATTGCTTCCTATTCTTATCATTTTTAAAATTTATTTAGGTTTCCGTTTGCTCCATATTTGCTTCTTACTTTTGTTTTTTCCCATTTGCTCCTTATTTGCTTCTTACTTTTTTTTTCTTAATTTAGAGTTTCTCAGCAATTTTCTTTTTTCTTCCTCACACACACACACACAAATCCACTTCCAACATAACCTAATGCCTTTCATGTATTTGCATATTTCATTTCAATGTTGAAATCCATTTATTTTTTCTGAATGCATTTTTTTGATGACTAGTGGCTTCTGATTCTTTTTTGGACTATTCGATTTCAGACCTGCAATCTTGCTGTTGATTTAGGATTTATTTCCATTAGTTCCTAGCTTAGTCCCACCATTACTTTTATGACACATCATTCTCTTTGTTTTTATCTTATTTTGATATAAGCAGTCTTTCTTTGTTTTAACCCTAATTTAGCTTCAAAGTGTATTCAACTAACATTGTGGGAGTTAAAATTTTGTGGTCCTTGAATATACTTTTGATTGTTTTCTCCTTTAATTGCGGATAGAATTTAGTTTTTAAATCATTTTACCACATTTAGCTTCTTTCAGCCAGAATGCAAAATGAAAAACAAAAACAAAACAAAAACCAAAATTTACTGTCAGTCCTGATAATGGACCCTTTATGGAAGATTTATACATGCAAACACACAGATACATTTATTTTTCTTTAGAAGATTTCTGGATGTTACTGTTAAAATTGTGCATTGCCCTTCCTCATTCATGATGTGTCTATTTACACGTCATCTTTTATTCATACTGTTTGGTACTTAACCACTTATTTTTTGGGGGAAAATTTCTTCAATTACTTCTTCAATGATTCCCTCTTCTCTATTTTCTCCATTCTGTAATTCTGTAACTTTTACGGGTGAACATTGGATTTCTTGGGTTGATTGTGACTATCTCTCTGTGTGTGTACAAGTTTTGTTATAAACCATCCATATTAACTTGCTCATCTTTACAGTAGCCCTAAGATGTAGGTAGTGATCTCCTAGTTCAAAGATCAAAGATTAAAAAAAACCAAGGCACAAGAAAAAAAAAAAATCCAGATCCCAGCTATTCAGTGCCTGTTAATATTCTGACAATCTGTTCTGTGATGCACTCTTTTAGCCACAAAAGTATACTCAGTGCTCACAAATATCTTCCATCTTATATTTTGTTCTGTGTTCTCTGAACTTACTTTTGATTTACTTCACACTTTACTGATTTTATTTTAACACAACAATAGTATTTTTTTATTTCTATGGGATTGTTTGTTGTTCATGGTAGTTACTTACCAGTTATTTTTATACTTATATTCATACGGCTTCTTAATCTTATATCTCTGAATACAAATTCAAGTCATTTAAATACTTTCTCTTCTGTATCCTGTTTCTTCTGTACCTATTCTCTTTGTTTATGTTGGTATTTGCTTTATTGATACAAAAAACATCTTTACTTATAAGGAACTATATTGATAGTATGGTGTTACTAATGTGAATTTTCTCAGCTGTCATACATGTAGATCTCTTTACCTATTAGATTACTACCACAAGACCAAAGTTCTAGGTGTGATTGTATGTGATTAAGCTTGTTTACTGGCAGGTCACATGTTTGTTGATAAGCTATGGAACTCACCTGTATTGTCAGATATTACCAAATGTCTGAATAGGGTGAACTTCCTCACAGCTTGTTAATTTCTTTTAATAATAGTTTATTTTTACATCATTGTGTGCCTTTTTCTATCTCAATTGAAATTCCCGTGGGCTTCCCATCACCAAATCGCCTGGTGCCATCACCATAGCTTGTTAATTTTTAAAAGAGGAAACATTTGTTCTATTTCTTTGGGTAAGTGTTAGGCTACCTACATTCTATGTGGGCAGATATGTGAAGGACGAAGTCGAGGAGCTGAATGATAATGCAGTTGCTTTTGGTTGAATAATTTCTGTCATGCTTTTCTCTCCTGCTCTCTATAACTCTGCTTTCAATCCCAAGTTCCTCCCAAATTCTGCCTGGCAGCCTTACACATCTGCTACAATACTCTTCTGGAGTTTGAGGAGTTTAGAATTTCTTCAACTCTAGTTCATCTTTCTCTATACTTCCAGGAAGTTATCGACATTAATGGTGGTCCTTCTTTTATCTGCTGTGTTATTAAATAACTATCCCCTTTATTTTTTCCCTTACTGTAAATTTGGTGGGCTATCAGGGAGGAGGAGAAGTAACTAATGCAGGGTCTTATTGAACTCTCTTTATTGAGCTCCATGTTCAGATTGTCCTACGTTGTCTGAGAAGTAGATTCTCTTCATCCTGTGTCTAATTGAACAAATATTTGTGCACATGCTTTTACCTAGGCATCAACTCAACCTGTATTCCACTAATCAAGTATTCTGCACCATTCATGAGTACCCTGCAGTAGCTCCTTAACTCCTACAAAACAAAGGGCATGTTTCTCATGTGTTGTACAGGTTCTCGTCACAATGAATCCACTCATCTGCTTCACTCCTCACCTCTTCACCTATGACCCACTTTGTATTGCCTGATTTCATGCTACTACATATCCCTGTGTCTTTGACCTTTTTTTTTTTTCCTTTTTACCTAGAACACAAGAACACACCATCTCTTCACTCCATACACCTTTATAAGACTAACAGAATCCATCCTTCATGTATCACACAGCATTTTATAACTTAGGAAGACTTGCTAGTCTACCTCCCAAGAAAAAAAGTAAAAAACAGAAAAATACTGTTGTGCTGGACTACAGAACAATTTCTTTTTCTGTCTGTCTTTCTGTAGCACTCTTAAAATATCTCACTGTATCTACCTCTTTGATAGTGTTTGTCACATTTTCATTCAGTTGGCTTATTTTGAGGTCTGTAATCTTCTAAGCATGTCAGAGCATGGACATATTACATCAGTTGAGGTTGTATTTTAATGCAAAGAATAAAACTTTAGCATCGTGGCTGAATCAAATAGGATGGATTCTTCTCAACAAAGAATTCTGAAAATATGCTTGGAAGAGCTAGGCAGAAACTTTTTAACGGCATTAGTGTTCCAGATAGCATCATTCTCTCTATATATATAATTTTTGCAGTCACATTGATTTATTGCCTGTATATGATTCAGAGGTATAGGATCACAGCCTTTCAGATGTATGTAACCACTCACCCCTACCACCAGGGCAGCCAGAGGCCTTCACCAGAGCCCTTATTTTTTTACATGGCATTTGTTTTCTATAGTTTTTATTCTAACTCTGTCATCTCCTAGCATCAAAATGCCTGCTCCAAATCCAATGTTTATTTTTACTCTAGAACAAAAATACAAAAGGAGACTGTGGCAGCATCTGTGTCTATGAAGTAAAAATTAATTTAAGATTCACATAAATCCAGTAAAAATGCCAGAATTCCTTGACTTCCATCTATTTCTCATTTGGCAGAACTGAGTCATATGGTTGCCTCTGACTGCAAGAAAGTATAGGAAGACAAGCATTTTATTGAAGTGCATTGCCAGCTTGAGCAACAGTGGAGTTCCCTTCATAAGAAAGCAAAGGAGTGTGGCTATTAGGAAGCAATTAATGGTATCCAGCATACAATTTTTGTCTATTTTTGTGTCTTCTTAGTGCAGCATCTGGCTCATAGCAGTCACTCATTAAATATTTATAGCAAAAGATGTTGAATTTAAGATCCTCAATCTATAGGAAATGGAAGCTGAACTCCAGACAGTTTAAATGACCTCATTGAGATCCACTACGACATGTGACAGAGTAGAGAGAGCTTCTAGGATCAATGTCAGACCTGAACCTCTAGCTACCTTGCTGTAGGAAGTAGTGTATATATGCTAATTTCTGAGTCTAGTGTCATATAAGAATCCGGAATAATGAAACATGTGACTTTGTAGTTTAACATCCTTATTGGGTCACGATAATTTCCAGCCTGACTAACATGATTTCTATTTTCTTGCTGAAACCAAATCACTGAGAGTGTACTTTTCATGTGTGTCTGACTCCTTCCCTGCTGGCCCTTGATTATTTCTAGCCCAATGAAAGAGAATGGCATTTCAATTTCTATAGGAAAATAAAAACAAATTATAGTAAACCTTAACACGAAGGTGAAGGTAGCCTTTTACCACTCCACTTCCTGAAATGGGTTATTTGATTTTGCTTAATTGTTGGTGAAATTTTCTCAAATTGGCAATTATAATCTGGAGCTGATTGCTTACCCAGGTAATTTACAGATTTCTCATTTGGCAAGAATGCTTCATAACACTTCCCATGAAGTATGGTTTCATCATCTTTCAGCTGAATTTCCCATTTTCTATATATTCTTCCTTTGGAGGATGTTATTACTTTTGCCCACAGGAAGTTTAGGTGCTAATTCTGTTAGCTGCATGTTTCTGATGAAATCAAATAGTTGTTTTTTACAGTTTGTTTTAAATCATTTAGGGCCACAGGAGAATTGATTAGGTGTTCCCTAAAGCAGACTAAATAATTAGATTGAGAGAGAAATTCATCGAAATTAGTTGCAGAATATTGATAATAACTTATACTGTTTTGGTACTGATGAGGGATTTTACACAGTAACTACTATGCTGTCTCCCTTCACCTTCCATTTATAACAGTCTCCCCACATACACCCCTTGTCAGCCTAGTCTGAAATCAAAGTTTAATTATCCTTATTTGCTCTTGTACTGTGCATTAAGATAGAGTTTATCCAGTAGTCCAGCTGTTTTGAAGATAATTAGTGAAGAATTCAACCTGCTGTAAAATAATCCTCTGGGCAAAGCACTGGGAACTGAGGATATATTCTCCAAGGGTACCAAATTTTCCATTACTTCTAAGAGCCACAGATGTCCTATCTCAAGTCAAATATGGTGAATTGTGCATCAAATAAAGAATTTGAATTACAAAGCACAGCTTCTATTGTTAATAAGTACATGCTTCAAGACAATTACATTCTTTCCATTTGGGGGGGTGCTTTAAAGTCAATGAAAATAATTGATCATGGGCAATTTCATTGCAGTAGTCAAAGGGCATATTTTAAACATGTGGGCATGGATTTGATTGGTATAAGGCATCTTTGCACAAAAATGGTGGTATGTACTTGTTTATTCAATCAGAAAGTGTTCATAAAGCACTTATTAAAAACTAGGAACCATTCTGATCATCTGCTATGAAGTTGTGAGAAAGAGCAAACATTTCTAGACCCTGCCTTCAGGAAACTTAAAATTTAGAAGTGATAATGATGCTTCTTTGCTGTAACAGTGAAAGATCTCCCTTGGATGGATGATTTAGTAATTTTCTAGTGAAGTGGCCAGCTGGTTCTGGATCTGAGTCTGAATAGGGGGAAAATTTGTCACACCCTTTTTAATACAGTCTCATTTGTCCTCTCTGCTCCATTCTGTAGCTTAGAGGGAAACTGGCCAAGCCCCCAAAGAAGATTGATCCTATAGATGCAAGAGCTGAATGGCAATGACTGTTAATTACCAGCACCTAATTACTGCACTCATTTTATATGCATAAATGTTGTGCTGGACATGCCCAACCTTTTCTCACTTTCTTTGTGAACACAGTTTAGTCTTTCTGTCCCAATGATAGAAAGAGGAGCGGAGATACGAACTTGATCTTTATGTTGAACTTGGGGTTCTTGAATTTTCAGGTCTGCTAACATTGCTTGCAATAAATGATGCTTTTCTTCTGCTGCTTTTGATTGAAGAACACTAGAAATCAGTCGGGGAGCAGGTGCTGCATTGTGTTAGATTAACACTGATTGAATTCTTACACAGCCAGCTGATTGAAGCACGTGTTCTGCAAGCTTATGATTCTGAAAACATTAGGTTGCAACCAGGAGAGTATTTTGACATATCATGTCCCTTAATCAACACCCTCAAATCTACCAATTCTATCAACTAGAGCTTGACTTCCTCAGTCCACTCTGAGTAATAGCATCCTAGGCTAGTCGCACACACAAAAGTGGATCTTAGAGAGTTGCTTTCAAACTGTTTCCTTCCCATGCTGAGTAGATGAACATTTAAATCGTGGAAATAGCCAAATGTTCATCAGACTTGTTAATGACAGTGGGTGGATATAGGACTTTATTCTCATTTAACAGCATCTGATTTGCTAACAAGATGAAAAAAAAAATCTGCATTATTAGGACAAACTGCTTGAAACTTTCAGGGAGAGAACAGCAGGTGCGGCCCCTGGGATAACCAGACCAGCATTGGAATTGGACACCGGACATATAGGAGTAGCTCAATAACTGTTATCCTACATTTTCAAAATGTGTGTTATATAAGCGCTGTGACACTTTTGTGCCCCTTCCGACCCCCCCCCCGCCCCCACTAGGAACAAAATGGAGTTAGCTGCTAGGAGAAACACAGAGAGGTAGACACATTTGCAAAAGGACCTGGATGATACTATAGGAACCAACAGACTATTTTCCACAAGGACTAACACCTACTCTTCAATTGACTAGGAGTTCCCAGTAGGCCAAAACCCATTCTAGCTTGAGAAATGATGCTCAGGAGGTATCGTCAGTGAGCAGAATATTTCCCTGCTACTGAATGCATGCTGTTCCATTACTCATTCATTCATTCAATTTCATATTTTAGATGCTTTTCAAGTACATATTGTGTAGCATAGAAAATGATTTTAACATGACAGGAAAACATCTTATTTTTAAGTGGGGATTCTGATAGCACATTGCCTGATAGAGTTTTTGTGAGGTTAAAATGACTAATGTGTATAAAATAGCATCTGCCACCTAGTGATCCCTATATAAATGTTTGATTTTATTAGAGCTCTGAAAAGAGAATGAAACAATCTGAATAGTTCTGGAACGCCCATTAACTATGTTGCCTTTATATAAAAGCACTTTTCTGTATGGAAATCTTGCAATTTCTTGTGGTGTTCCCCTTTAAACTAATATTTGCTTTCCAGCTTAGTCTTACATCATAACCAAAAGCCTTGCAGGATAAGGCTTGAGGTGAAACATGACTATCATCACCCCAATGGCGTGTCCCTTGTTTTTCTGCTGTTTTAACCCAGAATCTAGCACCATGTCTGGTACACATTCAAAATCACAAGTGCCTTGCACACAAAGTATTTAATGAGTGATTGAACAGATGCATGCACAACCATTGGAAGAAATAAAAGAATGGCTTGCTACACTAACCACTCCATTTCTCTTCCTTTGCCTCAAGCACTAGTATTATGGAGAGGAAGAAATAAGCCAATCATTTCATGCAATGAACTCTCTCTTAAATTTCCTCTGACATACTCCTATAGTGATGTTATTACACTAATAGACACTGGGGGACTTTAATGCATTGTCTAAACCACTGGTCCTCCAAGTGTGCTTGACAGACCGGCAGCATCAGCATTACCTGGGAAACTTGCTAGAAATGCCAGTCCCCCAGCCCCATTCATTCTTTCTACCAATGCAGAAACTCTGGAAGTGGTACCCTACAATCCCATTTTTCTTGTTTACTTTTAATTTTATTTATGCATACAAGAGCTGGGGTGTAAGTCAGAGGTGGTTGGGGTTCTTTGTGTTTAGAGCTCACGAGAGACAGAGAGTGGAGCAACAGACAAGACAGGAGAGGTCTGCTGTGTCCTATGTGGGTCAGCTTCCTGGGCTGGGATTAAACTCAGGTCACAACAGTGATAGCATGATAGTGCTGAGACTTAACCCCTATACCACCAGGGATGCCCACCAATCCTATTTTAACAGACCTTCCAGATGATTCTGATGCACATTTGAGGGCTGTGGGCTCATGGGAAATCTCATTCCACATATTGGTCCATGAAATTTGTTAGAGAGCTTCTGTTTCTATACTTGTCCCATGTCACAGGGCAAGTCATTTTCTCTCAGCACTAGATATGTACACTGTTAAACAACTACACTTTTCCTTACAAATATTTCTTAAAGAGTAGCTCAGCAAATTTTAATTCTTTCTTCTTTATTAATTTAACTCAGAAAAAAGAAGCTGCCCCATTTCACAGATTCATTTTATAAAGTACCGCATGAGATAAAAAGTTTTTGTAAGGTTCAACAACTTGCACAAAATCATACAGGTAACCAAGTGGCCGAGCTGGGTGTGAATGCAGGTATTCTGACTCCATAGACTGAGAGCTTGAATTCTGTGCTATTCTTCTCTTCATGTCTCATGACACCGTTTCATTGTCTTCAAGAATCTGATTGTTCAATATCATTTTATGAAATTGAACCATCATAGTCAAATACACAGCTAAGTAAATCTTCCTCTGAGTTATCCCTGACACTATTTTTGAGCCAATAGACAAGGAAGGTTGCATATACTTTTCTCTTTCAATGTCTGTAGGTAGGTTTGGGATTGATTTCCTTCTAGAATCACATTTTTATCAATACATAGAGTGCCTTTGTCCTACTTTTTCAGAAGAAAGCCATTGCCATTAACTGCAGAATTTGGACTATCAGCTATCCAAACCTTTGCTCTTTATAAATGTACCATTTCAAGTCAATGAGAAAACAGAGCAGGGGGCATATTCCAAGTGAGGAAACCACACGACATAATCCAGTGAAAATCCCAATGTAACAGTCAAATTACCTTTTACAATTTAAATGAATTTATTGAGTATCTTCCTTGTAGACCCAAAAATAGAGCTAGCAATATATTTAAAATAATTATGGAGACCTACTTTACAGACTGAGAGTCTCAGGATCTCAGGATTTGTTACAGTTTACCTATAATCCATGGGACAGCTAAGGAGCACAAAGAGCAGTCAGCTCATTTTACCAACACTTTGTTTTTCAGATACATTTTCAAATCTATCAGGCAATATGTTTTTTTTTGCTGAAAATTCAGACTGGTTCTACTTAATGGAAGGTTATTCTGTACCAAGTCCATCAAAAATAGTGATACCATCATTATTTCAGGCTGCATTAAACATAGGATCACTCATAGAAAGAGGTTAAAGAGACCAATGCTAAATTATAGCCTCTAATTCATAAGGCCTCAGCAGTCACCACCTCTAGTTCCCTGATATTTCAGATTGGATAACTGAGGCACAGGAGGGCCTTCTCATCCTGTGTTTACAAAGTCAGGCCTAGATTATGGCCACCAGTTCTGAGATCATATTTTCTTCCCATTCCCTTATTTGCTGCCTGGTCAAAAAGGCTGAATAATAAAAAAATATATATATGCTCATCCATTCAGCTTTTTTCCCCTATCCAGAAAAGTTTATGTTGTGTCTTTACTAGCAGGTCTTTTTAAGTTTAGTTTTTAAATAAGAATCTTGAACTTATAATTCCTTAAGAGAAAAAAAAAAATAACTGTGGCTATTATCTATGATCATCAGACTAAAGGGCAGGCTTTTTTCAAACATTTTTTAAAGAAGCTTCACAAACTTCCCTTCTGCTGAAGAAATAGATGGTAGAATCAATACTTTTCAAATAGGAGAAGTGGAAAACCAGAATGGTAAAGTCACTTTGTATGAATAGCACAGCAAGTTATCTCTAGATTTTTAAAGTCCCTGAGAGTGCTTTGCACATTAAATCACAGAGAACTCAATTTGCAAAGCAAATTAGTAGAATATCTGTTTTATATCAAACATTTAACTTAAAAAAAGTCTAGCCCTCTGCTTTTCAGAGAGCATGGAAGCAGTTGTGTGAAAGAAAGTGACTGATGGAAATTAGACTAGAGATATTACAAGAACCAAATCACTTTCTAAATACTTGGTACTTAGTACTTCAATTTGGAAGTTGATTTTGTGACAAACAGGAGCATTGCTTTCAGATGGAAAACACTGTGATGTGACATAAAATGGTAAGATTAAGATGGGAGAAGCTGATTTAAATATGAGTTTGGTTTTTAATTTTCTGAGTATTTGTGAGATTAAGATGAAAAGAATAGAAAAGAAAATTTAAAAATCCTTATGCTGAAGAAAGACTGCGTTTTAAGGTTTGCAGAATGTGGGTCTGTGTCGGAGATCTTAAATCACAAATCAATGCAATGGAGCTTCCTGCTCTCTAGATGGAAAAAAGAAATCTATATAGGTAGTTTAAGGCAGAGAAGTTTAAAATAACTGCATAGATTGAGAAATAGAAGCCAAAACCTTTCGCAGATCATCCAAATCAATGCAACATTTAGTTTGGCAAAACTGGCCTCTATAGAATAAAGTGACATCCGTGAAATTTTGGTTTCAGAGAAGGGAAATAATTCCTAACAGAAATACATGTGAGAGAGTAAAATGACTTTCTACAGGGATTGTCATTCTTCCTGTTGTTCAGTGTTTATCAAGTGCCTACAGTGTTTACAGTAAATACTATTTAAAATAGCATTAGTTACAGAGGCTGCTCAACAAATTTACAATATCTATGTCACTGAGTAAACTGAAATATAGGCTAACTAGAAATATCTTGGGGGGGGGAAATTGAGTATTATTTCAGAAATGATCCCTGATGCCCAAAATGAGTATGTTTTCCAGCAGGCCAGCCAGAAAATCAGCTTATGAGGATGATTTTTCTCTGCTAAGACCTTCTGACTTTTATCTCCTTCCAGATACTGGAGTTTGAATGGGAAGGACCCATTCCTGATGGACCTATGGGTATTGTGTCTAGACTAGGGCATCTTAAACATTAACATAAGAAAACAGAATACCTTGTGAACTAATGTAAATGTGTAACAGTCTTGCAAACTTAGACTAAATGGGCAGCTTAAGAACCATCTCAGAAGAGTGGAGAATAAGAACCAGCAGCATTCCCACTGAATTGTTTTGAGTAGTAAAGGAATTGGAATAGTAAGAGGTATCTACCTGGGGTTCTAGAGAGCTGGGGTGCTGGCCATGAACTGACAGTGCAGCGGTTGGTGTCTGGAGCAACTTCACGATCTGAGTAGAGGTGTGGGGAGTGCTGAAGGTTTTGTTCAGTGAAGTCAACTCGATTCCATCATTTGAAAGTTACTGTGACTCACTTGCTGTGGACTTAGTGAATTCTCCATCTTCCAAAGGAGTTCTTTTGGTAAGGACAGATCAGACCTTCATTGATTCAGTCACTTATGGCTGGAAAAAACTAGATCATTGTTAAAGCTCCATTATCTAAGGCAAAGCATCGTGATTTCTGTCTTCATTTTCAATGTTGTTGTATTTGAAATTGTCACGTCCCCCAAAAGCAAGTTCCACCGTCTGAGTTAGAATTGATGATCTGCACACATCTGCTTCAGGGAAACTGGGGCCAGCACCTGAAGGATGGCCTGATGCTGATCAACCGGAACTAGACCAGAAGGTTGAGAGACAGAGATCACAGATGACCCACAACCAAGAAATAGACAGCTCTATAGGTTACATAGACAATAAACTGACAGCAGAATGAGAACATGCCTTGTGCCCATGGCTCAAAATAAATACCAGCAAGAACAATGATAGAAGCCCAAAGGAAGTTGCTGTTCCTTTTGGGATCCCTTGTATAAAACCCTAAGTTACACACTGCAGATGCCACCAAACCAAGGGCTAATTTAATGATTTACATTGTTGAGAAAGGATTAGTGAAACCTCCCATTCGATGGTCTGTTCCTAATTTGCATCTTTAACGAGGTGGGATCCAAGCCAGGTTCTGTTCCTTTGTGTTTATTTTTCAGGAACTGTGTTTATTTCTGATAATTACAAATAAATCTTTCTTCCTTTTCTCAAACTGACTGAATAAAAGATGTTGGGAGTGTGTTAACTCCATAGCTTGAATAGCTATCAAAAAGGGGAGAAGTAAAATCCAATTATAATTCCTTCAAAAATGTAATTAATGTTTTCTTCCCGAAGAGGATAGTTGCTACATTTCATTTTAAAACATTTGTCTTCTTCTTTGTAGTTTCTTGCAGCTTGTCTAAGAGAAACTTACACCACAGGGAGCAGTGACTCCAAACCAGGATGTCATGACCGGGTGTGTCATGAAAAATGATCGAAGCAGGGAAAATGTAGGTTAGAAAGAACTAAAGCCTAGAGTTTAAGTTTGATAAAGAAGTTTTCTGATTCATCTTCAAAGAACTCTGAAAACCAAAGCAGATCCCTCAAAGTTGACTAATTTTAAAGGTCTGTCAAAAGAAGCAAGGGAGAAATGTCATAGATACAGCTATATATATAGCTGGATGCAACTAAAACTGACACCATTGAGAAGTATTTAAGAACCATTGCAATGACCACAGAAACCGAATGGAAAAATCCTACTCTCATCAATTTTAATAGGACTACTGGGGTGGGGCTTATTGATAATACAGTAGGAGCATTTTTTGGCACAAGTCTAATCCAAAAGTATTTATTGAAAAGGTCCAACAACAATGAGTAATTTAATAGGATTTGAGTGTTAATCCTGACTGAAAATTAAAATTCAGCTCTATATGATACAACTATTATGAAGATATTTTCATTATCCTTTTCTAGGTTTAGGTGGATTCCGCAGGGAGCTACTAGTGAAGAGAGGAGAAACTATGACTCTTAAATTTTTCATCCTTGCATGCATGGTGTGTTGAACTCATGCTGTTATTTTTTTTTACCTTTAAGACAAATGAGAAATTCAAGTGAAGAAAATCAGCCCGGAGAGACATTCATCATCATAAGAGTGACCACAAATTTATTTATCTATTTGTTGGTTTGAGAAAATATATGCCCACAAAGCCAAGGTGCACAAGAGGAAATATTTTTGCCCATTGTCACTGCTGATATTCTGGGCATAGATGGCATTCAGCACATAGTAGGTTTGTGAATAAATGTTTGTGAAATTAGTGAATTTGTTGGTCTTATAATCCTAATGGTTATTTTCATAACAAGACTAGGAACATTTTTTGAAATAGAAAAATAAAGAGGTCCATGGAAGCCAACAAAAATTTAAATTTAGATTTACTATCTTTGTCCCTCTGGAAGTGACTTTATGCTCATATGTCAGTATATTTTACCTTATTTTAAAGTCAGAAGATGTATTATTACTTAGAAAAAATAAACATAAGTTTTACAGTCTAACTAGCTCTACCACTTCCTAACTATCAATATATGACTTGACATAATATAGCTGACCTTTTTGCCACTCAGTTTACTGTGAAATGTACAGATAGTTACCCATCTCAGGGATACTATAAGAATTGCAAGTAAAGGATCTGAACAGTTGCTGGCCTACACATGCCAAACACTCAATGACAATAGCTAACTTGATTTTTATTATCAATATTAAACAGCTGATCCCCTCAGTCTCTTCCAGCTTCTATATTCATTGAGAACTGTATGGAAATGTCTGTATTTTTTAATTTAGTTTTAATTCATTTTTGTTTAGAAGTGCTGGCATATAGGCCAGAGGTGCAGAGGGTGAGAGGATTCACCAGAGACAGAGTGGGGAGCAGAACAGGTGGATCTACTGAAATACACTGCTGAGGGGAGCAGCAGGTGAGACAGGAGAGGTCTGCTGCGCCAGGTGAATCACCTCCCTGGCCAGAATTGAACTCAGAACATATTGGTGATAATGCTGAGCATTAACCTGGGGCACCAGGGAGACCCCCAACATTTTTCTGTTTTTAATCTCTCAGTTCTAACGTTATTGCCCTCAATTCTGTATCTACTAAGTATATTTATTTACAAAAAAAAGTGATTTTTTTAATAGAGGTAGCACTTACTATTTGCTAGTTAATGTTAATGGAAAATAATAGGCCCTTTGAAAAGGGTTGCTATTAGTAATATTGGGGAGAAGCTTTTAGAGGGGGAGAACTCAAGGAGGCAAAATTATGAAGTACCTATAAATAGCACTTAGCTTCATGGAATAACAGAGCTGAGAGGGACCTGTAATGACATCCTTTTACACAATGACTTTCTCTAAGTTTCTTGCTCAGGGTTCTTTTAGGGATGGCTCTGCAATCCCACAGGGGCCTACTCACTTGAGCATGAACAGGTGCACAGGTGTTGGCTCTTCTGCTGAAAGATCATGATGTACTCTACTTCCCTCAGAGGGAATGGAAATGATGGGGCTATAGGTTGTTTGTTTTGTTTTGTTTTGTTTTTGATTTATTTATTCATACAGAACTGGGGTACAAGGCCAGAGATGCGGAGGGTGAGAGAATTCACCAGGGACAGAGTGGGGAGCAGAACAGGCAGATCAATGAAGTACACTGCTGAGGGGAGCAGTGGGCTGGTCAGGAGAGGTCTGCCGTGCCATGTGGTCACCTTCCAGGCAGGCGGGGATCAAACTCATGCGGAAGTGGCTTAAGCTTCTTAGTGCTTTAACCCGCTGCGCCACCAGGGAGGGCCCAGGGGCTATAGGTTTTAGTAATAAGGTGATTGGACTCAGGAGTCTACCTCACCAGCCCTTTCCCAAACATCTATTCTTATGACAGTGCAAGATTTAGTCACCACCATGATAAAGATGAGGAAGTGGTGGTTCAGAGAAGTTATTTAACTTATCAAAATTATACACCTGCTAAAGACTAGGTCTTACCCTCACTCCCATTGTGACTCTAAGTTACCTACTTTATCTGTGTTAAAGTCTGCATTTTGGAGAAATAGGTCATCTTAAGTTTAAAAACCATAAGCAGACTTTGTTCATCTAAGAAAATAGCATACCCGATTATTTTCACTTTCCTCATAAGTCATCCAATACCCCTTTCAGCCTTCCTCATATCATAAAACTCCCTCATGTGCTCAGACCTAAGTTACATATTCAGCTGGTAGGAGCATCACATGTAGAGTGAGAATAAATGAGTTGGAGGCTTCTTCCAAGCGACCTGGGAGATAATGTATTGCCTTTGTGAGGTGGGGAAATTGTGTGAGGATAGTGTATGTCAGTGCAAAGTGGACCAGGTGAGTATCCCACAGGTGGGCTGCAGCTCCAAAGTACATGGTGAAAGAGGTTCTCTCACTGTCGGGGCCTCTAGGACAGAAATCAGTATCTCACATTTGCTGTGTAGAAAGTGGATGAAGATCCCGTGTGTGTGGGACATGCTTTAGGGGGAGATACTTTGACTTGTACTTATGGCTGATTTAGGTCCTTTACATAGGTCCTGGCCCAGAAAATTCCCATCTCCTCCTGGTTGCTCTCTCAAGGAAAGGTTAATTACCTTCTTAGCACCTTTTTACAGCTCTGCAAGAGCGTAACTGTGGAGGTAAGCCTTGGTTCTGAACACACTTTCTCAATATGCAGGTGTTTGATTAGTATCCCAGAATTGATTGCTTCGTTTAACTCAGATTCTAC
Source organism: Condylura cristata (assembly GCF_000260355.1). Lineage (NCBI taxonomy): Eukaryota > Metazoa > Chordata > Mammalia > Eulipotyphla > Talpidae > Condylura > Condylura cristata. Next base: position 8,552,898 of record NW_004567126.1, read on the forward strand.
TCCTTTTAGATCGTGTCTGGAAGGGGATGCCCCCTCTTTTTCTTAACCAGGTGTGTGTATGTGTGTGTGTGTTGTATATGGTTAACCTTATATATACAAATAAGGTTAAGGTTATGTGTGTGTGTGTGTATACACATGTGTGTGTATATGCATTTTATATGTGTATAGCTATATTTTTTAAGAGGAAAATAATTTTAAAAGAGGGATGTTGTAAACTCTTAAATGAGCTATGTAGTTCTTGTGGCTTCTGCCTTTGAGGAACGCAAGCTCTTCTTGGTCTCTGCTGTCTCTTTTGTTCCTGCCTCTGTCAGCTTTGGTAGGAAGCACCATCAGGAAATGAGGCATTGGGGGCAAGTCCTCAAGGTCATTCCATGATGGGCAACAATCCAGCCTCACTCTCCTCCTGTTGCCTTGTCCTTCAACCTTGAACAAACGGCCTGGCAATCCTGGCAGAGAGCATCCCAGCAGTTTGGGAGATTACCCAGCCGCTTCAAGGATGCGCTGCCGTCACGAATGCCAGGCTGTCCGATGCTTGTCCGGGAGCAGAGGCCAGCGGGAGCTGAGACAGAGGAAGCAGAGCAGAGCAGCATGTGAGAAGCAGGAGGCCAGGCTGCCCAGTGCTTCCTATAGGGGCAGCTTGTCAATATCATTAATGAAGCCAGGCACACACCGCCAGTGTGATTCAAGTGGAGGCCTGGCTAACAGGCCCCCAGAGCAGCCACTGATCAGTTTCTCTACTGGAATATAAAAAGCTTATCAACAGTATTATCTGTATTGTTGACACTAAGTAAAATAATTCCTTGGAAAACTTCAAAATTAGCTTTTGAGAATGAAGAATCGTTACAATTACAGTAGAGGTAGCAAGGTTGTTGCCGCCCAGCCAGCTCCCTCCTCAATGCCTCTTCTCACTTGACTGCACTTGGAGCCAGGCTGCTCTATCTTTAAGGTTGCTAAGCCTGAACACTTTTTATACTTTAGCTTTGAGGAAGGGGTGGTCAGGCCTGTCTTACAGTGGGCAGAGAGGGCAGCAGCCCTCCGCATAGCAGGATAGATATCCTTTGAATCTTGCCAACGGGTCGATTTTGCCTCCTAATTTGGGGGAAACTCTTACCATTAGTATCTTTGCTTTTCACCAGCTAAGACTGGTAATTGCCCAGAGAAGATCATTATGAAAATATACAGATGATGTATATTTTAGGAGATTTGGGAGAGTGTGGGTTAATGAGAGGGATCCAACATAGGCATTATCCTGGATTAGGGTGATTAAAGCATTTTGGGCCTAACACTAAGCAGATGGGTGCAAGGGGGGTCCATCACAGTGTCCCCACCGAGGCCACACAGCCCTAGAGATAAACTAGCATTCCCAACTGACCCCAGCTAAATGTGGAATTGCAGAATGTAATCTTAATCACATTCTGAAATACAAATGGGTTTATAAAGCATGTGAATCCACAGAAGGAAAGAAAAATTGAAAGAAGAGGAAATAGAGATGAAATTTTCATACTGTTGTTCTTCTAAAAAGTCTTTTTAAGGGGACACACATCACCTCCTCCCCTTCCTCCTAATAGCTCTCTGGATAAACACCAAGCAAGGCTCACACATTCAAAACGATGGTAGGAATTTTGTTCACCTAAAGAGCAGATTAAAAAAAAAAAAAAAGCACGGATATCTCTTTCAATCGTACCCTCCTCTGTGGTTTAAACATGCTCCCTCTTTGAAAAGCAGCTTTCTGGAGATGTAGTTCATAGATCGTGTCATTCACCCTTTTAATATATACACTTTAAATGCTCTGTAGTTTATTCACAGAATTGTACAACTATCTACATAGTTTTTTTTTTTTGCATTTTCTTCATTCCCCAAATTAACACCATACCCAATAGAATCATTCCCCATTTCCATCTACGCTTCCCGCCAAACCCTAGGCAAGCAGTGTTATATTCTGTCTTTCTAGATTCACCTGTCTGGGACATTACATATAAATAAAGCCATCCAACAAGCGTTTGTTGAGACTGATTGGCTTTTGTCCCTTAACATCATGTTTTCAAAATTTATTCGTGTTTGAGCATGTATTGATCATTCTTTTGTGACGGAATAGTGTTGATTTACATCATATTTAATGTACTTTGGGTGGTTCCTACTTCCTTTCTCTGATGAGTAATGCTACATGAACATCATATACAAGTTTTTGCATAGACAAATGCGTCCATTTCTCTTAATATATAACAATGTTCCCAGTAGGATTTCTGGTTGATAAGGTAACTCATGTTTAACCTTTTGAGGAACTGCCAGACTCTTCTCCAAAGCAGCTGCCTCATTTTAAATTGCCACCAGCAATGCATGAGGGTTTCAATTTCTCCACGTCTTCACCAATACACATCTCTTTTATTTTCCATACTGTATTATTTAAAATTATAACCACTGCAGTGGGTATGAGATGGTATTTAACTGTGGTGTTGATTTTTTCTTCTGTAATGGAACCATGACTAATGTTGTCTACCTTCGTTCCATGTACCCAAACTATATCTCCTTTGGAGAAATGTCTGTTCAGAAATCTTCAAAATTGATCTGTTTATCTTTTTGTTGAATTATAAGAATTCTTTACATATTCTAGAAAGAACTCACTTCCTAGATAGAATATTTATAAATATTCATATTCTGTTTGAATTTCTGGATTGTGTTCTTTGATGTACAAAATATTTTAATTTTGATGATGTCCTTTTGATCTTTTTCTTCACTTGTTTGTGCTTCTGGTGTCATATCTATGAATCCATTGCCTAAACTAAGGGGACAAGATTTTGTAAGTAGGCTTTCTTCTAAGAATTCTAGTTTTCCCTTTAGTTCTATGATTTATTTTTGAATGAAATATGTTATATGGTATGAGGTAAAGGATCAGCTTCTTTCAACAGCATGTGGACAGCTACTTGTTCTGTCAACTGGCCATGAATGTAAGGGTTTATTTTCTAATTTTGAATTGTATTTCATGGTTATCTTTACGCCAGTACTTTGGTCTTTTTTACCAAAGCTTGGTATTATCTTTCAAACTAGAAAGTATGAGTCCTTCAACTTTTGCATCCTTTTTTTTTTTTTCTCTATTGTTTGGTTATTTTGGGTCTCTTGAATTTTCATATGAAATTAAGGATCAGATGGTTAATTTCTGCAAAAAAGCCTAATGGCATTTTTGACAGAGGTTGCCATCTTGGAAATATTACATCTTCCAATTCATGAACATAGGTTGCCTTTCTGTTGATTTGTCTTCTTTAATTTATTTTAATAGAATTTTAATTTTAATGTATAAGTTTCACAATCCTTTTGTTAAATTTGGTTTAAAATTATTTAAATGTTGCTGTAAGTTGAAGTGTTTTCTTAATTGCCTTTTCAGATTTTTATATGGAAAATGTATAGAAAATCAATTGATTTTTCCGTATTGACATCCTATTTTGCAACCTGATTAAGCTTGTTTACTCATACTAATATTTTTTTTAGTGTTTTCCTATGATTCTCTTTACATAAGACTGTCATCTGCAGAAAGACAGTTTTAGCTCTTCCTTTTCATTCTAGGTGCCTGGTGTACCATTTTATTGGCATGATTGCTCTGACAAAAACCTTCAATATGACATCAAATAGCAGTGTGTAAGCATTCCATTAGCCCAGAATATACTTAACTACAGAATTAAATATCCTGTCTGGAAGTGCGGAGGTATACATTTTATGTGTGTGTGTGTGTGTATAAAGTATCAGAGTGAAATAACTCAAATATGTAGCTAAATTTATGTTTTATCTATAAATACAGTTGAACAATGATATAAGGCACACAGTCATGCGATCTTATTTGTAGGCATGACAAAAATTAGACTACTAAGCTTTTAATTGCTCTTTAACATGAATGTCCTTTCAAGTATGGTCTCTCTTGTTGGAGGATGCTATTTTGTAAAACACATAGGAACTGACAAATGGATAGTGTCTTATTTAAAGATGCTAAGTGGAAAAGCTTGGCCTCAAAATGCGGTGATTTAGAAAGAATAGTATAATTTTCTTCATCTTCATAAAGGTTTATCACAGAGAAATAACACTGGCTTGTGTAACTTGTGTTACAGGTATGTGGGCTTTAGCAAGGTGGATGGACCCTAACTATGCTATATTAACATCATTATGTTTAATAAACTCCTTTTCATAAACTTTCTAAATGGTCTAAATAAAATGAAAATTTTAACTCAGAAGTTTTATGATCTTAAAAATTAAATGAAGTTTATTGAAAAATTAGCACCCCTCTGAGTTATCAAAAGTTATCTTGGAAATTTATTAATTTTATAAGACATGAGTCTCTCTACCTTCAGTCTCTTGGCGTGTACACATGGATTTAGAGTGACATTTCCTCTTTGACAAGAGATCAGCAACTCAAACTGGCCAATTTTCCATTTAAAGAATACCAAACAAGATAAATCTGATTATTCACTGGGGCTATCCCTCTGCCAAAAAAGTTCAGCCTTGAATGATGCCAGTTTCCTCCCTGGCCATCTGTTGGACCTGGCTGAGCTTCCTGCAAATTTGAGCACTTCCTGTTTCAGACGCTTTTTAATTTCTGTTCCCTCGATGGTCCTTCCACCCACAGCAACATACAAGCCTGCCTAGCTCTCTCTGCTCCCCTTATTTGCTCTGGCACTATAGTTTCTCTTGGATTTACAAGAATACAATTTCTTCAGAGGTGAATGCCATGCCTTGAGGAGAATGTTAATGTACAGTTGCCTTTGTTCTTAATTAGATTCCTTCAAGGGAAAACCTCCTGGCCTGGTTTATTATCTAGCTTTGTCAGAGCTTGTCTGCTTTATCTAAACACTTTGAAGTCTCTTCATCCATTTACTTCTTGAATGGTTACAATATAGTTTTCATAATACTGGTCAATTGGAAGAGGGTAGAAGTGGATTGCAGAGATAAAGGAAGGTCCTGGTAAATTGCTAATAGGGGGTTAGTAGAGAGAGAGAAGGAGAGACTAGAAAGGATGGAGGAGCAAGGGAGGGAAGAAGGGCAGAGAAGAAGCAATAGAAAGAAGCTTTTTTTGGAATTATAGAACTACACCTCTTGGTGCCTAGGCTGTATAATTACTATTCAGTTTGTAGTCTCAACTCTGCTTCTGAGAAAATTTGAGATTGTTGTTTTGACAAGTCATCAAAAGGAGAGAATAGATGGATAGGAAAATTCTCCCTGTAGACTTCTAAATGGTTTATGGTAAGTGTTCTTGTCTGAGTATAGTTGCCCATATTCAAAGGCCACAGCAAAGTGTGATTTTCCCCATGAACAACTGAGGACTCTCTTCACCCATTCCCTTTTGAAAATAGGACTGCTCTTAGTTTCCGTAGCCACATTGGAATGTGAATGCAACTAAGAAACCGAAAGTTATTTGAACAGTCTTATCATGACTCTTGTTTGTTGGGGAAATCTCTTGTACAGTTTCTTGACTCTTGCTACTTACAGAGCTGTCATTCTGCATTTCTCTCCTGAGTTTTGAGAATAGTTAGACATTTTTTGATACTGTTGTTTCACCCCCTCCCATAGACTTCTTTCTCCTTCTAGTCAATTTCCCAAAATTGACTAGAAGGAGAAATTCAGATAGGTTTTTCTGAATATACTGAAAATAGGCCTGAAAAATGTTCTTGGGGGTGGGGGGGTGTCACTCAGTGTTAGCTCTATCAGTGATCATGTTCTGTCTCTAAGAGTAAAGATGGGGAAAACCCTTCCTTTTCCATGGTATGATATCTCCTCCTCAATATCCTAGGTCTTTAAAGTCAGATAAATATCCCAAGTCTGTTCTGTTATAGTTTTAAATTCATCATATATTCATCATATATATGCTACTAAATTGATTTTTTTTCCCCTTTACTCAAGCAAGTAGTGCCATTTTAATTCCTTGGCCAGTTCAGGAAGTACAGAAATGGGTACATGATGATTTCCTTTGCTCCCCGATATCCCTGTATGTGACACTATTTCATAACCATCATCGTTTTCATTCTTTCTAACTTTTGCATTTTCTTGCTTTATTTTGTATATGAATCTCAGCTCTGAACTCTACCCATGTTCTTTAATGGAAAACAAAAGTTGTTAAGTATATCATTAACTGTCCCCAGTATAAGGAAGGACAACACCACTCTCAGGTATAAGGGCAAGTGTCTTGGGCAAAAGGTGGCATTTAGGGTTAACTATGTTATCTTTATTTTTAGTAGGTATGAATGATTAGAATTATCAACAGGACAAATAACAAGTAAGACTTTATTTTTCCAAAACTTGGACAAGAGAAGACAGACAAACCAAAATCTTATATTTCTAGAATGGGTGAGATCTAAGGCCCAGGATCTCTCACTGACCCAGGTTCCTTGACCCTGGAACATAGTGATGGCAAAGTTCTTGGCAAGGGTTTTCAAAAACACGTGGAAATGTTGTGTTTTCAGCATGAACATATAGGAAACATGGAATATTGGAGTTCAGCTCTGACAAATAGGCAGTCAGGGGTCTTTTCCCCAAAGGATGAGGCAGCATCAGCAAAATGAGCAGTTGAGGCAGACACTGACACTAGTTGGTGCAAGCATCTCCTACTGAGCATCTCAGCAGGCCTTTATATGTTGAAGCAGGCAGTGAGGTCACATCAACAAAAGCATTGAAGCAAAGTAAAAAATAATTATTACATATTTTTCATAGTCACTTAGAGACCCCCATGACCTTGTACTGGAAAGAAACATATTTGGCCATCTTAAGAAAAACATAGAAACAAGCAAGTCTTCTAAATGTACCTCATTTTCCAGCATAACCAATCACCTGGGATATTTGGTAATGTTTAACCACCTTACTAACTCCCTAACATAGATCCCCATCCCTACATCCTGTTGTTCTAAAAATCATGTATTCCTAAGAATATTACTAATATATTGTCTTCCTTGAAGTTCTACTTTACAACTTATCATTCTTATCTAACTCCTGTAATCATTGTCTATCTTAGTCTGGTCTAAGCTAAAGGTATCTAACCTCCATGTCACCTGTGAAGTGCTGACCTCTAGAGCACACCAGCAAATCTACTTATGCCGCAAACACACCCCCCGGGTGAGATTCCAGTCACCCGCCACAGTTAGCTTAACACAATTTTGTTCCCCATTGTCTTCAGAGCCACAACCTGTTTTTCCTAGCCTACTGCTATGTTAATTTGTTATGTATCATGCCAATTAATACTTTAACCCAAGTTAATTTAGATTGGCCAATCATATAACCAATTTTTAGACTATTATTACCCAAGAACAAATGAGGAAGTTTCCGCAGGCGTTTCTGTGGAGGATCCCATGGTTTCATCTTCTTTGGAGGTTTAGAAAACCCCTCGTCTTCTTTGGGAGTCTCTCCAATGCCGGATCATGTCATAAACAGTATTGGTTGTGCGGCCTACGTCAAGGCAGGAGCCACATTAAGTGTGTTCTCTACTTCAGGAAGCCTTTAGGTCTAGCCTTAGAAGAGAGAGATCAGGGCTGTAGTTGAACATGCTAGATGGAGGGTCCTGAAGGAGTTTTATTGGCTTACACATAATTCTCATTCTCCTAAATACCTCCTGAAGATGGCTGCAGATGGCAAAATGGAGGTCCCACTAAGCTCTTCAGGTTGCTTAAGTGACTTTAGACCTACAATAAAATTACAAATATGTTATAAACATCCCCAGCTTTATGGGGAGCTGCACACACAGAGCCAAAAGGGAGGGAAAGTATCTGATATAAGCCTCTTTTTTCCAAGATCTCAACGATTTTATGCCTTAATAAGGAAAGGGGATGGGCCTTTGGAAAGGCTTTAGATGGAGTATTTATAGGAATCCAGAAGTACCCGTTGTCTCCCTTACGTATTACTGCCCTGATTCTTCAGTGCACAAGATGAATAATTTACCAAAAAGCACATGTAAGTATCTCTTTATTATTCATTATAATGAACTGAGACAGGAGTAATTCTCCACTCTGCTGGAATCCCCTAGGGCTTAACTTAACCAGACTCTGCCTGCTTTCCTTCAGTTAATTTGAGTGGAAGGAGTCTTCACTCCGGACACATGGCCTCACTAGGACTTGGGTAGTGGACATTTGTATAGGGGGGTGTAGGAGGCCCAGGACACCCTGGTGGTAAGAGCAATGCAAGGTCATATTTTAAGAGCATGGACAAGAGATCTGTTTAGTATCAGATAATGAAGTGTTACAAAGAAGATGTCAAAAGAATAAAAAGAATGGGTAGTCAGTGAGTGCTCATAATGTGCATGATTATATTCAATATTCACCTGAACACAACACAATCAAGACATTTACAATAACTAACTGGACTTTCATGGTTTACTTTTTAAACCTTCAGGAGCAAGTGATTCGTGTGTGTGTGTGTGTGTGTGTGTGTGTGTGTGTGTGTGTGTATGGAACTGGGGTGTGGGCCAGAGGTGTGGAAGGTGAGAGTATTCACCGGAGAGAGTGGAGAGACTGGGGAGCAGAACAGGCTGTGCCATATGGGTCAGCTCCCTGGCCAGGGATTGATCTCAGGCAGTAGTGGCGATAGCACTAACATAATCACTAGGCCACCATGGAGGCCCCAGAGTGATCCTTTCCACAAAGCTTCATAAGCTCAGCCCACCTCAGTGTATTACACACATTTGGAGTATACAGAGTATGTGTTTCTGCCATTTCCTCCACACATGAAAATAATGAGAAAGACCAGAGAAATTCAGATGGCTTGCTGGGCAAACTCCCTGCTCTTTTGGTTCCCTCTGAGCAAATCAGAGAGTCCCAAGAGGGAAGAATACAACACCCTCTCTCTCCCTGACTGGCACCTTGTGGCCCAGAACTCTTGGTGATATAAACTGAAAACATCAGCTCTCTGGACCCAAACTGTGAACAGTTGTGAAAATTCATTCTCTGACTTCCCTGCCCCAAGGGAATTCCTTTCTCTGGGCCCTACATGGCCCAGGAAAGAGTTGTGGTTTTTTTTTTTGTTGTTGTTGTTGTTTGTTTGTTTGTTTTTTATTACCCTCCTTCTATTGAGCTTTTTAAAGGGGAGTTAGTTTGCATAACCTATATAAAATAAGCCATTGTTCTGGGAAAGATGACTACCTTATTAAAATATATATAACATATATTTTTAAACAGTTGAGTTGACATTTTGAGAAGGGCTTTTAAGAATGGAGAAGAACAGGTGCCAATATCACTCCTCAATCCTCCTCTTCCCTGTAGTCCCACCTTTTTGTCTGACTAAGGCAGGTTTTGTTTTTAAAACTTCCTAATAAGGTTGCATTCAAATGTGTGGGCTTTTCGGCCTGGCATGAGGCCAGTCAAGCACATTCACTGGACATGGAGTCACAGTCACATAATCACGCACAATCTCTCTTCACACTTTACACAATCACTGCAGCTGTACCACCTGAGGGATGGGATTCAAAGATCACCTCTTTGAAGCAGCTGACCTATTTCATGTTCAAAACTTCGTAACTGGCATATGTAGACATTGGGAAATGACCACTAAAGAAAAGTCAAATTATGATAGGGTTTGAGATAACATGGTTCTTTAATTTTATAAATAACATTGGCAAACACATATTGGCTATTTGCTATGCTCTCCCTAGTTTTTAAAATACTGTTTCCATTGAGGAAACTGTTGTTCGTGAAGGGTCAAGAGTTTGGCAAATTACCTGCTTGTCACTGGGACTGGAACCCTATACCTCTAACTAAAATATTTCTCTCTTAACCAGTATATTACACAGAAATCCCATAGACAGGATAAAAGTGAATCAATTCTCAGCATTTTTTTTTTTTGGTTTTATAAATAAATCAGTCTCCTAGAAGTTTCTGTTATGCTTTACCTGAAACCCAAAGGGGAGGAGTTTGTTTACGCACATTTCTGAAGAAAGAAGAATGACCTTGAGGTTTGCGTGTCTTTGGGATCCCATGATCCCTTACATTATATGTAGGACGGTATTTGCAAGGAACTCTGTGGGCTGTAATTTCTGCTGTGCCAGAGTCTTAGCTCCCACGGTGCTCGTGCTCAGAGCCTATGGCTGACTTGCTCCATTCTTCAAAAAGATATCAAGCTCCCCAGACTCTCTGCTTTTAATTTAAAATTTTAATTTATACTTTTCCATGGATGATACTAAGACAGACATGGCCGTGAGTAAATATGTCAGGATAATCTATTGAATGGAATTAAAATGGTGTGTGCTGGGGAAACATTTTAATTTCATCTTGCTCACTTTTTGCCAACTGTAATGAACAAATTGTGAGTCTCAGTCTTAAAGCTGTTTGGGAGGTGGAGGAAGGGACAGCAGAGTGGGAGCCAGGTGACAGATAAATAACGGGGATTGCGCTGGGTGACTTCTCAAAGCATCTCTGACTAGCCACAGGCAGCTTCTGCAACAGCTATATAAGACTAGCCACAGGCAGCTTCTGCAACAGCTATATAAGACAAGCGCCTGCTTGTGGGAAAGCGAGTGCACCCCCTTGCCTTTTACAGCTCCCTGTGGAACTCCACATGGCTGGTGAGGACCAGGGGTGCAAGAAACACTATTGGGCTGGCTGATGGGAAAGGGGAGACTTTTATCTTTCTAATCTTAAAATGCACTTTTCTTCTTTACCCAAAGACTCATTCCTTCTGAAATGGCTTTGCCTTATACTGTAGCACAACTTTCTAACATGAAGTCACGGAGGAAAAAGGGGAAAGAATGGAGGCTTCTCAAAGCCCAGGGGTGGTGCCAAGTAGAAGACAATCAGCCCCCAGTGGTGTGCCCAGTGCAGGGACCTGTGTAGGTAACTTTGCCTAGACCAGGCTTATCCTCCAAGAGTGACACTTTAGATGGTCACTTTTCATTGGTGCCCTCCTCTTTTTTTTTTTTTTTTAATTTTATTTATACATCTAGAACTGTGGTGCAGGCCAGAGGTTCGGGGGGTAAGAAGATTCACCAGAGATAGAGTGGGGAGCAGAAGAGGCAGGTGTACTGAAATATACTGCTGAGGGGAGCAGCGAGTAAGACAGGAGAGTTCTGCCACACCATATGGGTCAGCAACCTGGCCAGGGATCGAACTCATGCTGCAGTGGCTGTGTACAGCTTCATAGTACTGTGCTTTAACCTGTTGTACCACCAAGGAAGGTCCGGCTGTCCTCCACATTCTGTGAGTCAGTATGTCTCTTTTTTTTTTTTTTTTAAGATTTATTTTATTTATGCATACAAGAGCTACGGTATAATCCAGAGATAAGGGAGTTGGGGGGGAGTGGGGCAGTGAGAGGATTCACTAGAGACAGAGTGGGAAATAGAACAGATGGATCTACTGAAATACACTGCTGAGGGAAGCAGCAGGTGAGACAGGAGAGATGTGCTGTGCCATGTGGGTCAGCTCCCTGGCAGGGATCCAACACAAGCTAGCTAGATGGCTAGATAGCACTGAGACTTAACCCTTTACATCACCAGGGAGGTCCCTCAGTGTGTCTCTTTAAGGAAAGGAATGTACCCCTCTAAAATTCTGCCCTGGAGTCATTCATTCAATTACAATATTATCCCGATTCTCTTTCTCAACCCCTTTGGCACTGACAAAGTTTGTATTTGATTTCAGTAATGCCTCAGTCTGCTTCAGAGTGGAGTGGGTGCATCTCTCATTCTTCTTGACCAAGTGTTGTCCTATTTCTAGCATGTAGCTGCCCAGGAGAAGGTCGTGACTGCATGAAACACTGGTGCTGATGAGCCAACTGAATTCTCTTTCAGGTGTGCACAATTGTATTGCTTGATCTCTCAATTATGTATTTTTAGAAATACAGCATTTTACCAACTACTGGTCATCAATCTCGGAACTAACCCATCAACTACTATGTCAACACACTGTGAGTGAGGCCTGATAAAAATACAAACTTAAAGTTGTCTGTGTGGATTTAGCTGAGAAAATAAACCTCAGAGGGAAATGAAATCCCATTTCAGAGCTCTACATAGGTCAAGTACAGAATACTTCTAAAGAATGAAAAATTTCAGAAAAAAAATCATATTAATAGGAAAAGAATGTATAGGTAAAACACTGGATGAGTTTGCTAGTGATACAGAAAATGTAAATCACATGTTACTTCTCATCTATTAGCTGGCAGTATCATTTGCCTTGAAACTGGGCTCAAACCACCTTAAATCAGATTTAAAATACAGAAAGAGAAGGCTTCAGATCTTCTTGGCTAATGATAAGTAAATGGATTCAGAATCACTTGGTGAACAAATAACAGAGACTGAATTATAGTTTTGCAAATGAAGCAAGAGTTCTCTGTTGTTAGTAATAAAACAGTCTCTGTTCAAGTAATATTTGCTGGTTGCCAGGTATAAGTATGACTCTTGTGCATGTGTTAATTCATTCAGCTTCATAGTGACACTGAACAGCTGAGCTAAATATGTTCATCCTGCTTGATCAAGGGGGAAATGGAGAGCTGACAGGCTAATTAAACACCTCTTCTAGACTTATTTATCAGAAGTCGAAAATCCAGGTCCTCCCTGTTGGTCCGGGTGTTAAGTCTCAGTGTTATCACTCCTAAGGCCTGAGTTCAATTCCCGGCCAAGGAGCTGTCCTACATATGGTGCAGCAGACTGCTCCTATCTCACCCATTGCTCCCCTCAGCAGTGTATTTTAGTACATCTGCCTGTTCAGGTCCCAACTCTGTCTCAGGTGAATCCTCTCACCCCTGCACCTCTGGCCTACACACAGCACTTGTCTTCATAAATACATACAAGTAAATCTTTAAAAAGTGAGAAAACCCTTCTCTGTGCCTATGCCATCTCCTTCACCCCACAATGTACCATCTCTCTAGAGCTCGATTTATATAAACCACTGAAGCCCAAGAAGCACTCGGGACTTCCATCATCACTGTGTGGTCTCCATATTTCCTACTGTCCATCCTGTACAGTCTCTTCCATTCTAGCTCATTTGCTCAAGGACTTCATTAAGACTTCTAGTACAAGAAAACTGTTTCTCTTTATCCATCAGTCCGTCCAATCTTCATTTTTCCTATACTTGATTATTTTGCTTTTCTTTCTTTTTGGACATAAAGTTGGAAAAACTGAGTTGAATTCCCATCTATCTAATACCCAGTATTCACCAATGTTAACTAAACATAGTACAATTATAAAAACTAGAAACTAAGATTTGTGTTTTACTATAAATTAAAAAATGGACCTGTATTAAAATTTTGTCAGTGTTTCCACTGCTGTCCTTTTCTTGTTCCAAGACCTATTCCTGGATTCTGCATTACGTGAGTTGTATTCCTCAAGTCTCTTAAAACTGATGATAGTTTCTCAGTCTTGTCTTTAGTAACCTTGAGATTTGAGGAGTATTCATTTCCCTCAATGTGGGCTTCTTTGATTCCTCTGGATTATATTTTTGGTAAGATATTGTCTAGTGGCAATGTTAACCTTGAGTACTCAGTCCATCTGGCAAGTGCTGGGTTTTTCACTTTATAATTAAGACATGTGTTGATGGATATACTTTGAGACTGTGTAGATATCCTGTTCTTGGACTTTCATCCAATAATGTTAGCATCCAACAGTGGACCTTGCCTATCACAACTAGTTAAGTTGCTGTAGGAAGAACTATAAGGAGATCTGTCCTTCTTTCTTTCCTCCCTTTCTCCTTGTTCGAACTCATTAATTTTTATTTACTCTTTAGGTGATCCAATGCTGTTATTTATTTTATTGCTTTAAAGGAAAATGGAAGAACCTGGAAGTAATCACATTCCATGCAAAACATTTGGTGCCTAGATCTTGATTCCTAAATACCATTTTCCCATAAAAGCAACTAGGGATATTTTGAGAAGTGGTAGATTGTAGGACTGGGCAGGGAAATACAAGCGCTTGGAACAACTTATGGTGCCAGGAAGGAAAGAAGGAAGATCTCAAAAAAGCATGGTGTGTGTCTAAAGGGTGTAAAAATCAAACAGAAAGAATTCCTGATATCCAGAGCTGGAATAATTTTCACTTCCCTAAATCTCTGCTTTTGTTCATCTGGAATACTCCAACACTGGATGCACCAAACCACCACATTCTTAGCCTGTGGGAGAGCAACTGAACTGTGTTACAGCAGGTCCTCAAACCTGGTAGAGTATTACTCCTACAAATTCTTGATCACCAACTATAAATGGGATTTCAACACCACAAAGAATCTTAAGATAGTTCTCCCAGAATGTGGCTCTCATTGTCTAGTCTGCAATGGCTATTTTGCTTTTCCTATATCTACCTTCTCCTCTCATCTACTCTCCTTTTACCCATGAACTGCTAACTTTGCTCTCTGTTTTGGAGAAAATAGAAACCATCACTTGCTAGCCTCCTTGCTTCCCACAACCAGACTCACAAATATGTTTCTATTAATTATTTCTTCTCTTGTGGTATAATATCTTCTGTTTATATATATATAACATTGAAACATTGACTGTCTTTCAATTCTGTGTTTTAGTTTCTATTTTCTTTATTGCAATTTCTCTCTGCATGTATCCCTTTTCCCCTTCATTATCTCTTGCTCCCTTTCCACAGGCTCAGTCTCATCAGGATATACAGATATACTGCAATGTCAGAGGCTGGTCCTTACTAAAAGCTGTATCTCTGTGCCCAGCATGAGGATGCTTCAAGTGTTGACTGCACATCTACCTAATTGCAGAGTTTTTTTCAAAATATAGAAGTTTGGTTCCCATCCAGACCTAGTACATTAATGAGATGTATGGGTAATATGTGGTTATTTAAAAATTTTAGCTGTCCTACTTCTCTAGTAAGTATTCAGAAAACATTTATGAAATGAATAAATAATTCCCCAAGTGTCTCCAATCTTAAAACAAGACTTTGAAGAACCCAAAGTCTTTCTGGCTCCCTTTTCTCTTCCATTCTTGTTGTCAACATCTTCAAAGTGTTGGCTATAGATATTGTCATTAACACTTCACTCCCCATTTACTCCTTCTCTGCTTCCTTCATTCTGACCCTCTTGTCATGTGCCTATTCTTCCATGTTTGCAGGGATCAATCATCCCTTGCTGGCCTTCTTCCTCTTGTCCTGTTCTTTCTCCAAAGGAAGTCCAGCATATTCTTATAGAAAGCATAATTGAGATCATGTCATCTCTACTTCCTCCTTTTCAGGACTTCCCCATCATACCCAGAATGCAATGCAGACTTTACTGCCAATACATGCTCCTCCAGCCTCTTAGAATCTACCCTTTGCCTTATCTCTCTTGTATTGGCCACTCTAGCTTCCATTCTGTTTATCTCCAGAGTCCACTTTTGACCCAGGGCTGTACTCCTGTCCTATGCTCTATCTAAAATACCACCTGCACTTCACACCTGTGCCTGGTCTTCTATCTCAGTTTTCCCCTATAGATTGTCACAGCTTCAAAAAAGCCTGTCTCTAGACTGTGTAGATGAGCATGGATTCCACAGCATCCTTGCACCTGAATATCCTAATCTGGTGGTATGTTCAGTTCACTTTGTAGTTACAAAGGCAACTACAGTTAAACTGTCAGGTTGTTGATTGTCTGATGCTTCCACAAATCTGAATATACCAGGAGTGCAGAAACAGATATTTTCTGTTCAACATCATATCCTTAATAATACGTATCCTTAATAATAGAGAATCTGGCCCTGAGTAGGTACTTAAAGAGCTTTTGTTAAATACGTGGGTAAATTTATACTTTTTGTTTTTTCCATGAATGGGTCAGGGTATCTTTATAATGTTCTCGTATTCTATTGTTTGCCTAAGACCATAAGATTCTTGATGGCAGACACTGTCGCTTAGGATGCTTTGGTTGCTGTTGCTCTGGCTTTGCCTCTGTCTTCTAGGAAAATAAATAAAGTTACCTTTCAACACGCACACACCCTGTGAATGTACAGCAACTTGGGAAGAAGTCAGCTTGATGACACATTTTGTTCGGAGAGATTTCTCTTTCCTTTCTGCCTATCGTTTCTATTCGTAACTGTTTTCAGCCACATACTCTGCTGAAAACAGCTATGAACATACCTTCTATTCCTGTGAGGGGAAAATTCTCCTCTCTCTTCCCACAGACATGCACTTCTGTGGTTGTAAAAGTTTCCCATGTCTTGGTATAATCTTCTTACCACATAAATCAGTCCCTTCCTTTTCCTTCATGGTGTCAAATGCTGTGTTCAAAGTTGCCTTCTGCAGCTGCCTCCCTGGGGTGTCAAGGTGTGTGTGCTGCTTTTGGAAACAGCACGAATGGAAACCCCTGTGCTGGACTGGCGGCAGGGGGAGTGGAGAGATAGGAAGTTCCCCTTGCCGGCTTCCGGGTGCAGTAAGCACCGTTCTGATGGACTCATCCATCACTGGCTATAGCTGAAGCCACAGTACATCATCATCCTGATGCTGATTTTCTGCTTCAAGGGGCACCATTTTCAGGATGTCCCACACCTTCCTGTGCCCTATTTCAAATGCCCTATTTCCTCCAGAGCGATCCTCCTGTGCGCACTTGTCCCTGGATAACACTCTTCTCTTATTTACACACACAAACTGTGTTACTGTGTGTTATACTGTGACTCCCCCACTGCAGTCGCTGGGCGTGTGTCTCCCCCTGTGCCACAAACTGCCCACGCTGCCATGTGTCCACATTCTTTAGGTTGTCTGTGGCACTAATGAAAAGCCCTGGGCTGAGCTGGCTCTGAGCAGTAGCTCTTTCTTCGCATTCTCCCCTCTCTTTGGCTCCTCTATACACTCTGCTCCAACCTCTTATCAGCAAATATTAGCTCGAGCAGTGTTATTACTCCCGTTGAATTTTTGACTCTCCAAATCATCAAGTTTTCCCTTACATAATTTAGGGTCCTTGTTGGTGCACTGGAGATGGCTGTATTTGTAACTCAGGAAATAACTGAGTAGTTAAAGCTTCCCAGGAGAACAGCTTTGTGCAATTTAGAATACCTTGGGAACTGATCTAAAAATATTTCATTTCACTTGCCTGCTTCCCTTTCCTTTAAAAAATTCATTTATTATTGCTCTTTCAATTCTCTCAAGCAGAATCTTCCTTCTATTTTGTGAGCTGGCGTTATTAATATATTTTGCTACCTGGGAGGTTCTTAGCTGAATTCAATTAACTCTCAAGTTATGAAAAAAAAAAAAAAGCCAAATTCCAAAACAAAAGCAAAAGAAGAAAAACCTAATTTTGAGGATGAACCTAAAAGGAAATTTAAAGAAATATATCATGTTTAACCCAATCATAGTTCTCAGCATTCCTTAAATTGTAGATTTTTCTAGAAGAGTGGGATGAGGTAGAGATAGGTCTCTCAGATTCCCAGTGGTGAGTGTGTATATATATATATATATATATATATATATATATATATATATATATATATATTTAATTTTATATACATGAAACCCTAAAACCAGGTATAAATACCTTACCCTTACCCTTTAAATGATTCTCTAAAATACAAAGTATAAACATGTATAACCACTAAAATGAAAAACAGCAGCAATTGCATGAAACAGATGACATTTTATTACAGTCAATGTCTAAGTTTCAGTGATTATATGGTCCCGAGAACACACGTTTGTCATCAGTGTGTGCCTGTGACTACTTTGTTCTCCCACATGGATTCATTCTGACTTTTGGGGCCTAGTTTCCACAGCAGATCCTGGCATTGCTCAGTTTTCCTGGCTACAAATATGTCCCTGCCATACTAAGTTTCCATTGTGGCACAGCAGATCTGTCCTGTCTCACACGCTGCTCCTCTCAACAGTGTGTTTTTGTTTGTTCTGCTCCCCACCCTCTCTCTGGCGAATTCTCCCACTGCCCTTTTCCTCTGGTCTGTAACCACAGCTCTGTATGCATAAATAAAAATCAATCTTTAAAAAAATAAAAAAAACATATGACAATGTACAAGGTTAGATGTTCAGAATGTTGGCCTGATGCATGCATTTATTATAGAATGCATGAATGAATGCTACTGTGGCATAACCATCATGTCACATGATTACCTATTTGTGGTGAGAACAATTAAATCTGTCCTCTTAGCAATTTTTAGTCTATAACATGATATCATTAGCTACAATCTTGAGTTCTTTTGATGCCAATTTGAAAAACACTATCTTATATAGTTTCTTCATTGCAATTATGTATCATTTACCTAACAGCTGCCAGGTGGATTGTGGGTGGGGTTGTGAGGACCACTGACATTCCTGTGTGTGTGGTATTTGTAAGTACAGCAAATTCCTACATCCATCCAGTAGGACTTCCTTAAAGAAGTCCAGGATCTTGACACTGACATCACATTACAAAGAGAGTGGAGCTTTAGTACGATTAGTGCATGTTAGAATTTAAACTCTACTCGCCACTGTCTATCCTTAAAGCAGAGAGCCATCCAATATATTTTAGGTATTATCCCAATACCGTGGGTGAAAGATCAAGACATTTTCTAGTTAACTTCAATTTTTCAAAATGCCTATTGTCAAATTTTTTCAACACTAACCTCTATGTGATTATCCATAAAGGAGAGACCCACCTGTGAGGCAGGTTTGGAAGACTTGTTCTGCAGCTACTCAGATTTTCAAAATGTACCTGTGCTTTCTATGAATGTAATTCAGGTATAATTTTTTTAAAATAATTTTCTTAAAGAAATAATTTTCAGGGCCTCCCTGATAGCATGGGGGTTAAGTCTCAGCACTATCAAGCTATCTCCAGCCACTGCAACATGAATTTGATTCCCAGCCAGGGAGCTGACCCACATGGGACAGCAGACCTCTCCTGTCTTGCCGGTTGCTCCACTCAGCAGTGTATTTCAGTTAGTCTAATAGCTCCCCACTCTGTCTCTGGTGAATCCTCTCACCCCTATGCTCTCTGGCTTACACCTCAGTTCTTATATGCATAAATAATAAATCTTATAAAAATAGTAACTTTCAAGATCATGCTTAGTGAAATAAGCCAGAAAGAAAAGGAAAAATGCCAGATGGTTTCACTCATAAAAGGAGTATAAAGGACCAGGATAGAAAATAATAATAATAATAATGAACAATTATATGCCAGAGACATTTTACAGGGGTGGAGTGGGGAATAGGATCAAAAACAGTAGGGGAAGGGAAGTGCACTGGACTATTGTGATGGCACACGGGTGATTTGGTGTTGGGAAGCCCACAGGGATTACAACTAAGATGGGAAAAGGCACAAAATGATGTAAAAATAAACAATTATATTATTTAAGATAATCATAATAATAATAATTTTCAGACATGCGTCTTACTGCATTTTTATTTAAAAGTGTATACATGCCAAGGTCTTACATGAAGACAGGGAGAGCCAGTACCTGAGTAATATCTCAAACATGCCCCTGGTCCCCATGCACTCAGGACCTGCCTATTGTTCACCACATAGCATCCTCTGAAACTCATTTACTTCTTTATTTTCTCCATTTCAGTAAGTCAGTAAGACTTAATCCCCAGGGATGTCACCTTTATCTGCCAGTTTTTTTTTTAGCATTTTGAGGTGCTGGAACCATGCATAGTATGCATTAGACACTCATTAAATATCACTTGAGTGAAGCAAGGCACTTTTTTTTTTATTTTTTTATTTTGTGCTTTCAGAGGCAACATGCAAAAAAAAAAAACAAAAAAAAACACTTAAAACTGGCCATCTGTACATTTGGGGAAGATTTTATTCTTTGATTTTCTGATTTCTTTAAGACAGTGGTTCTCAAAGAGGAACCTCATAACAGAGCCCCCCACTCTTCCCCCTCCCCATCATCTGGGAACTTGTTAGAAATGCAATGCTCAGCCCCTCTACCACCCAGGGAGCCAGAATCATCTCTAAAAGATTGAGGTACACACTGAAGTTTGCAGATGAGTGATTTTAGGCATGGTTTTCCCCTAAATGCACCTCCTCCTCTGAACTAAAGCAAAACTATCCTCCCTGTTCTTGACATGTTCCATATTCAGTGGAATTGGAAATGATCTTTGCCCACCAAGATCTCTTTCCTCAATGTCTTTCAGATATTCTTTCTGATTCTTATTTCCACTTCTGACTTCACACATGACTAGAGGTAGTTTAAGAATGCTCAAGACAATTAAAAATAGCTTTCCTGTTCTCCTAAGTTATTTTGTCTCTTATGAGGAAACTAAATATGTCCCATAAATTTGAGCAAAACTGATTGAGTATACCAGCCAATTACTGCTGATGGTGTTTCTGGTTGTCCTTAAGTTACCAGCACTTTCTTTTTTTGAGAAGTAGATCACATCTTTAACTCTAGCAAGAGAACGCTACAGTCAGGCTGTCTGAATTTTAATTCTCTGCTTTGATAGTTCCTGTTAGGGACTTTAGGGGAGTCCTGAGTAACTTTGTGTCTGTGTCTTCACCTGTAAATCATGAACAATAAGAGAGCATTTCTCAAGGGGTAGTTATGGGATCAAATGACTTAATAAATGGAACATTCTCACCTTTGTTCCAGGCACACACTAAGTATTGTACAATTTTAAACATTATCTATAGTTAATGAATGCTGTCTTATCAAGGACCAAGAAGGGTGAATATCAAAAATTTAAATACCTGCATTTTAAATACCTGCATTTTCAAGTTGTCCTAATTCCTGCGTAGATTCCCCCTTCCTGAACATCAAAATTCTCTTCCATGTGCTTCTTGTTTATGAAACTCCAGGACACAACCATAAATAACAGCAGGGAAGGAGCCAGGTTGGACAAACACTTGCACATATTGCTGACGTCTTTTCCTTCCTTCCCCGTGTTCAGACAAGAGTGTAAAAATCCTATTGTGATAGAAAAAAGCAAGAAGCATAGCAATTACAATTTTTTTTTGGAAGTGCAAGTGAGAAAAAAATTCACCACCAATGGAGATGACTCTGCCAATTCAATGACTCTGTCATTCACTAGAGGTTAGACTTGGGGACATCCAGCTCTTCCATACTCAAAGAGCTGGCTTTGATCCAGGACTCCTTCCACTAGTACTCCATGCCACGCACGAGGCACTGAAGATTCAGGAAGTTGGCCTGTCACGCATCTGGGTTATGGCTGTGGAACCCTTTGCCAGCCTGGGGCTTTGGGGCAGGGCACTAAGAGACTGAGAGTGCATTGTGTCTCTGAAGGTGCAGTTTAAAGAATGTGTTTCAAAGTTAGCTCCTGTTAGACTGTGGTCATTTGAACTGTATCCACACATTTCTTGTCTTCTATCCTAAGACAAGGGAACTAGTAAAGATCATTTTAAGAAAATACATTTCAAGAGCTCAAATTTCCTAACATCAGTCTTTCTGAGAAAATGTCCAAGATTGGGTTGTAATTCTGATATTTATTTCTATCCACTCCCTACATAGGAATTACCCAAGAGAGAGTTTTCCTTTCTTTTCTGGTCAATTTTACCACCTACCTTAGGTGCAATAGACAGTGCATTGCTTTTGAAGGGGTCCCACAAAAGTCAAGTGGAAAAGGCCTAAAGGCATTGGCACATTTTGTCATCAGTCATAAAATCAGAGTAAGCTGGCACTGTCTTTCTCTTGGAATTAGAACTTAAAGAAAGGAAAGAGATGTTGACAGAGGATAATGTGATATGGCAATTAAATGCTATTTTGATTTCCCCATCTGAATATATTGGTATAAACAAGGTCCTTCTAGATAAAAAAGTAACATCTTCCCTACTCATTTAATTCGACCTGGTGAAACACAGGCAGTGTAGAATAGCCAGACATTGAGAAATGGAATGAATCTAACTCAGGATTAGAAAACCTTTTGTAAGTTATGATTAAATTTCCAAATTAATCACTTTAAATGGAAGGATGGACTAATTATATTGGCAGTTGTGATATTATTAAAATAATAATATAATATATGTGATTTTTGGCATATACCTTGGAAAAGGTTCAAATAATTGATTGACATAGCTACATAAGATTTTTATTTCCATCTCCTTGCTTATGTGAACTAGGTTTATTTCAGTGCAAAAATAGAAATGGAATTGATCCTGAGCTCTAGCTCATCCTAGCAGTAATGATATATGTGTGTGTGTGTGTGTGTGTGTGTGTATCTATGTATGTATATCCCATTTGGAACTATATTTCCAGTAAAAGTTTACTTTTTATGTTTAATTGTTACTTAACATCATGCACAATCAATATATTTATGTTGTTTTATCAATATTATCCTTGTAATGATAACTCATTCTAAAAGAAAATATTACTTAGAACTATGGTCACAGAACATAAAATAAATTTAAATTGGAGTGTGCATGAATATATGCATAAATATGAAAGCTGATCAATAAAAAACTTTCAAGCATAAAATAGCATATTAGGATAAAATCCTGCAGAGCACATAGACTGGAATCACAAGCTTAAGTTTTAAAAAGGAATGATGTACATCTTGTGATTGTTGAAGCAGAGTTTGTTCATGAATTTTCAAAATAGATGATCATGAATCTCAAATCACTATGGTATTTAAATTCTTCTGACATATATATGTAAAGGAATATTTTGACACTTTGGTTTTAAAATGTGAATATTCTCAAAAGACCAAAAATGCCTATTTACACCTCTGCCTTAATCTTAAAAAAAAAAAATGTTAACTTAAAATGATTCAAAGGGTTCATAAAGAAAGGAAATTTGCACCTTGTCACCCAGGTTTGTGTATCCCCCCACTGACTAGAAGAAGATGCCTTTTACTCTGTGCCTGGATTACCCCCTCCTCCAGGCATCCTGATTTCTGGACCTAGATGATTGGAACTTCACCAGGAGTTATTCAAACAAGGATTTGGTCTTTTAGAAAGTCAGTTAGGGACCTCCCTGGTGGCACAGCACTGCACTAAGAAGCTTAAGCCACTTCCACATGAGTTCGATTCCCGCCTGCCCCGAAGGAGATCCACATGGCATGGCAGACCTCTCCTGACCCGACTGCTGCTCCCCTCAGCAGTGTACTTTGTCGATCTGCCTGTTCTGCTCCCCACTTTGTCCCTGGTGAATATATTTATTCCCTAAAAAATGCTTTTGAAGGTGGGAGTACGGGGTCCCCACTAGAAGTTTGATCTTCATAATTGAAATGTAAAGTTGCTATAAAGGGAAAAACCTGTACAATACATTAGGGTCTCAGAACGTGGAGGAAGCCTCGTGAGTTCAGTTTTTCTTTATAGTAGTGGCATAGCTATGAGGTGGGCAACAGACTACTTAATGGTGCCTGCTCTCCAGGGCCCAGGGGTAAAGGCAAGAAAGCAGAGGTCAACTCCTGCCCTTGACAAGATGACATAGCCACGTTGTTCCTTCTCTGGATAGGCAAAGGAGTGGCAGGAGCTCTGCCTGATCATCTTTTTCTTCCCTTTCCTGAAACCTCAAGAGGTCCCCATGACCTCCTTAACATTCTTTGGCTTTTGAAGGTAAATTTGCACAATTCAAGTTATAAACTGATTTACAGACTTTGGGTAGATGAGGGGTATAGGGAGATTATCATCACAGGGAAGTCTGAAGGTAAATAATGTTCCATTTTTTACCAACAAGTTAAGTATTTGCTCCGTGGATTATCTGTGACCTATTTGAAATACAGATCCCCTTTCTCTCCCCTGTGCCCCTAGGCCACTTTTCCCACAAGGTGATAAATGTGCTCAAGAAATATAAACTAAGTTTGACAGAAGCCTGGGGTAGGGGATAGGATGAAAAGCAAATATACAGCAAAGTTATTCATGTAACATGTTCCAAAACCAAATAGAAATGAGTTTGCATCATGGTTCTTCTGGAAGATTCAGACCACTCTTCCCCTCTGTTTGGGAAGTTGCATCTATGATTAATTGTTTCCCTTTAGCACTGGATTATATTGTTTCATTATGCCTCCAAATACAACCACATTTATAATATAATCTCCCAACACTCTCTTCTTCCCTCTTACCCCTCTTCAATGTCCCTTTCCTTCGTTCCTCCTCCCTCCTCTCCTCTCTCCTCTCCCCCTCTTCTCTCCCCTTCCTCCTCTTCACCACCCCTCCCTTCTCCCTGTACTTTGCTCCCTCCCCCTGTCCTATCCTCGCTCACGCTCACAGGTGTACCATAGATGACCGAGTCACCCGGGTGGCCTGGCTGAACCGCAGCACCATCCTCTACGCCGGGAATGACAAGTGGTCCATAGACCCCCGTGTGATCATTCTGGTCAACACCCCGACCCAGTACAGCATCATGATCCAGAATGTGGACGTATATGACGAGGGCCCGTACACCTGCTCCGTGCAGACAGACAACCACCCCAAGACCTCGAGGGTGCACCTCATAGTGCAAGGTGAGTGACAGCTGGACCAGTGGGCTGGCATCCTATCACTAATGGAGCAAAGCAGCATCCTTTGTGTTGGATCCCTGTAAAACCCAGCGACTTAGGCATCCTGGCCCTGCCCCTGCTGGATTCTTGACTAAGGACTGAGTAACTTAAGTTTATCTCTAACCCTCTGGTCTCATGAATGAGTTGTTTGCTATGTGCTGGCTGAATTTTCTTAGGTTACTTAGCACACTGGAGTTTAGAAAAGAAATATTCCAAAATAGGCCACAAGACCATCTTATTCTCTGTACCTTTTAGCATGTTTCAGAGGCTATTTTTCATAAAAGTGGTTCATAATATTGATGTCCAAGTCTTGGAACTTCTGACCATTTTGCACAGTTGACGGCTGTGTGTGGGCAAGAGGGGACTCTGAGTGCTGGTCAGCAGACCCAGCTCAGCTTCATGGCTGCGGATATGCCCTCACTCTTAACCCCACAATGGAGCCCAGATCAATAACAATATTAGTCAAAATGGTATCACCAGTCTATGTTGGAACTAAATCTATATAATGAACAAAAGGGTAGATTTCTGACATCCTCTCCCATTGTCTTTTAAACATCTGCGTTCCTATCACTTAGGCATATTCTTTTGTAGTTTTTTACGTTCATTTAAATTTGTGGGAAGAGAAATGGGATTGGGAAATGTCAGTATCTCAGATAACCACTATCACATATCGGAAGTTAGGTCTTCAGTGAACAGACATAAAAAATCGAGAACCATTTTCAAATAAGGCTACTATACTAATGACCTTGTTCTGAACTTGCCCAACCAACCCAGACCCTCCCCAACATTCTCTACAGTCATTTCTGTCCATCTTGGTTGATTCAGCAAGGAATGGGTGAGTGGCTTCTCACCTCGCAGTGACACCCCATGGCCTCCACCCACAAGAGCTGGGTGGATCTTTTTGACACTACACACTGGTAACTTAGGGCCTCCTACACGGAGTCCCTGTGTGTGCTGTGGCCTTTAGTAACTGCCTTTTACCAGCTTTGATGGTTATGTTGTCAGTCCATGAGTTGTTTATGGCGTCCTTGGTCCACTAGCATGGATTCCCTCACTCCTGCCTTTCTAAACATAGGGTGTTGTTCCTTCAGTGGTCACAGGGAGAGTTTGAGGCAGTCTCAGTGTCTACTCAGACTTCAGCCATTGTCCAGTCCATGAGTGCTGCTATTTCTTGGGGCTAGAACATTCCTTGCTAGCACAACACCATGGGCCCTGGCTCTATGGGTCATTTCATGTTTAATTTTTATTTTAATTTGGGAGTTATGTTTTTGCTCTTCCATATGTACATATATGGAACCAATCTCTACCAACCACCGCCACTACTACTACATGTTCCTCCCTCCACCCCCTCAACTTCTACATCCCACCACCGTCTGTGCCCTCTGGTAACCATTATCTTCTTTCATTGAGTTTAAAACTTTGTCTCCATATTTGTATGTTTTTTAGATCTTTGCATTCTGCCCTTGAGTGAGACCAATTGATATCTGTCTTTCACTTTTTGACTTACCTCGAGGTCTATCTGTTTTTTCTGTGTGAGTTATTTGAAATGGCCCGTGCTGATCCAGAGGTCTGTCAGCTGCATTTTCCTCTCTCTAGCAAGTTCTGAGCCGCCATATTGTTTGCAGACTTGCCTCAGTTTATCATCCCAGCCACTCTCACTATTACATGCTTTAAACACCCACGTCAGTCTGCCATGCAACAGATGTCTATACACTCTGCTGTTTCCATTTTCCATACATGTGCCACCCAGGGGTATGACTTGGTGATGATCACTGGTGTGGAGCTCCAAGCTGGTCTGCCATCTGGTGAGAGAGGCAACTGTCACGTCAGATGCTTCTCCTTAGAGGGCAGTGGAGACCCTTGGGAGATCAGTCATCTGAAAGGAGCTGGAATGTCTGTTCAAAGTATGTGGGGAGACAGAAAACAAGGGAGAATAAGTTCTCACTACCCTCCTACCACCTGGGCTCCGTTCCAGTGGAGCTGAAATTCTCAATGTTGGAAGTGACGCCTCCGTGGCACCCTGGTGGCCTTGACAGCAAAGTTATCTTCAAATTTGGGAAATGCAGCACACTGAAATGAAAAAGAACTGTCAGGCACTGTACAGAAACAGACTTAAACAGAACAAGGCGAGCACCTTTCAGGAAATAAGACAGATTGTGTACGCAGTGAAGTCAGCACAGACCATGGGGGTGAGCAGTGCCAGCCCTGGGCCGAGTGCTCTTTGCTATGCACAAGGAGTGTGTCCTGCACTCCCCATGGGAGCAGTGGGGTCTCTCTGTGGACCCACAACTTTGGATCAGGAAGGGTCTGAGAACAAGGGAGAGGCAGAGCCCTAGAGACTTCCACTCCGGAGGTGAGGTCCTCATCATTGCCACATTAAAGGCCAAGTGACTCTTGTGGTTGAGGTTGCTGAGGTGGCCTGTGAAGTCCAAATTCCAGCCGTCAGGAAGGTTAGGGGACGAAGCAGAGAGACGCCTCTTGGACACTTAGCAGATTGCGCTCTGCATTTCCTGAGTGCTGGGAGAAGCTTAGGGAGCTGC
>NW_004567126.1:8579805-8618593 GCF_000260355.1 Condylura cristata
GGGGGGGGGGGTGGGGGGGTGGGGGCATGTTTCTTCTTTAGAAACTGGTTGAATTTGTAGTGCGTGGAAGCAGCGACCCCGGCGCTCAATTAGAAAGAAGCACAGGAGTCCTCCTTCTTCCCAGCAGTATCGGCTTTTGTCCAGTCTATAGATTAATTTTTCAGACTTAGTGTTAGTTCAGGTTAGATAAAGATAATGAAAGTTTCCTAA
This sequence comes from Condylura cristata, assembly GCF_000260355.1. Taxonomy (NCBI): domain Eukaryota; kingdom Metazoa; phylum Chordata; class Mammalia; order Eulipotyphla; family Talpidae; genus Condylura; species Condylura cristata. The sequence continues at coordinate 8,580,016 of NW_004567126.1, forward strand.
TCCTCTTAAAGAAGATTTATCTGACTGAGTAGAAAGCTTTTGGAATACAATAAGGCATGTATAAAACTGAGGCCTAATCTTGCCTTTAATTTCAAACTGCTGATGGGTATTGATTTTGCAATGAGAAAAACTGAAAAATTTCCGAACTGCAAGTTGTCTGTTTAAAAAAAAAAAGTGTTTATTTATCTTCTGTCCATTTGAAAACATTAGAATTCCTTCCCTCTGCCATAAAATTGCCATTAGCTGAAGGGGCACAATCCCCCAGGGTCCCCACTTTTTTGTTCCCCCAGTTTCTGCAGCTTGCGGGCCTGCCACACAGATCCATCCAACCCTGGCCTTTACTCTTTGATAAGGTGGCCTCTGCCACATGTTTTGAGAGAATTAATTCCAAGTCCTTTTCTTGGAGCAAAGAAGCTACATGCATTAAAATACTATACCTGAGGTACCTCTTAGCCACCTCAGGGATTATTTATAGGTACCACATGAGTGTGACCATGTGACTCAGACTCCACACCTAGTTAACCAAAGCCAGAAACAGGACAGAAGTCACTATGGGTGTCAGGGAAGTCAGGTTAGGAAAATCATCCCGTGTGGGATGGGTAATGTCCAGGAGCTAGACATCTGAGGATAGACAAAGTGTCACTCTCACTGAGGAATGACAAAAGTGAGTTGTAGTTCTTATAAAGCATTCCTTTCAGAGCTACTTTTCAAGGGAAAATGAGGGAATTCATCCTTAAGCCTCAAAAGATGAAAAATTAAAAGACGTCACCCCAATCCTAAATTTGGGGAAATACTGCAAATGTTTGCCTTGCTAGTAATCATGGAGCTAGGATCCCAGGCTGCCTGGAAAGGAAGGTGTTTGACTTGGAAGGTGTAGAGGTAAAGATACCACAAGCATTGCTCAGGTACTATGCAATGGAGCAGCTGTACCTTAAAACCCCAAAGAATATTTTTGAGATTCCTCATGAATATTAGCATGAGAGTAGGTAACTTTTCTGAGATTAACTATTCCTGGAGAACAGCAGGAGCTATCATTTATTTATATCTCTCCCCAGCACACAGCACACTGTCTGGGGTATACCACTCAGCATTAGCAAATGTTTGTAAAATGAACAAAGAACAGATTGATGCAGCAATGAATTGACACACCAAGGCAGTAATCACAAAGCCCTTAAGCAGGTAGAGGTGGGAATGAGGCAGACACTGTCCAGAGGACTCGGAGTGGACAGACATTGGGAACAGTTCCCTGGAGGCATTGAATCTTCAGTGTGACAAGTTAAGTGACATGTTATCAGAGGGAGAACATGAATTCTGTGCATTTATTTAGTAATTCACAGCATCGGTCACAATCTTGGGCTCATTTAACTCTCACAACAAGCCCTGAGAGGCTCCAGCACAGTGACTGCTGGCTCCATCTTGCAAATTAAATAGCTGCAGCTTGTGGAGGTGAAGAGAACAGCCAGGGTGCCTTGCGAGTAAGTAGCAGAGCTGGGTCTTGAACCTTGGTCCTGTGATGCCAAGATCAGTATGCTCGACCACCTCCTCGGCTAACCTCACCTGAAGTTATTTCTCTGGTCTCTAGAATCAAGGACATTTTTTATTTTTAGTATTCCTTTCTATTTTTTTCCTGTTGCTGTTACTGCTTTGCACCACCAGACACTGAAGGCAAAGCTCAAAAAAGAAAATTAGCAGTAAGGATGGGATGCAGAACCAAACAGTGAAGGGAGCCTGAGAGAGAGGCAAAAAGGAGATAAGACTTGACCCTTCAGGGAAACACAATTTAAATGTTACCCCTTTATCCTATGTAAGTATTAAAATCACTACCCACTTGGTGAATCCAGACCCTGACTGTCACTCTAATGGTCACAAACTCCTCCTCGGTATCCTGTCCTACCTGGATGTCTTTGTGCTACAACAGCTGTCATTGTCATTGTCAGATGGGTGGGCAGCGGGGCCTGGTGACTCTTTGCTCCTTGGATGGTCATATTCTCTACCTGCCCTCTTGGCTGGTTCAAGAATGTTTGACTTAGAAGGTGTAGAGGTAAAATTGTGAAGCCCAATTTTCCAAGAACCAGAAACGATGAATTATGTTAATTTCTCATATCCCAGACTCCACAGCAAGTGATGCTATTTCTATATCTGCAAAAGACTTTGGATCTTTGAGTCTGGAGTCAGCTCAGGTGAGAATGGCTGTTACCTGCAGTTTGCTTGAGCAGTCACATCTGCCAAGCAGACAAGTCCTGGAATCAGCTCACCTCTGCATTGCACACGTTAAGTAGAAACCTTATTTCATTGGTCCTTAGCCAATGCGACAAAGTCGACACCATATGCACATCACACGTAAAAGGAAAGTGAGGTTTAGGAAGATTAACAGCTTGTCCAAAGATAATGGAGCTACCAGATACTTTAAATGCCCTTCTCTAGACTTGCCCCGGGTAAAGGAGCTATCAGTTTGTAAATGGGTAAAACACTTCTCTTGTATGATCTCCTTTGATCATTTTTCACAAAAGCCTTGGAAGAAAGAATAAAAGTCACCCCATTTCAAGACAAGAAATTGAGATTCAGAGAGTTGGAAATGATTTGTCCAAGTTACACCAGCCAGCTAAATGTGGCAAAGCACCACCACCTAAATAAAGCCAGGTGTTTTTATTCTAGATACAGTATTTTGTTCACACACCAGATTGCTAAGTTATAGCTAAATAAAAGGTACATGTTACTGTTTGTTAAAAAATAGAACATTTCTGAAGTGCTTCAGTGTAGGGTGGTGACTAAGTAGGTAAGTGTTGAGTGAAGTGAGCAAGGCTGAGGCTGGGGCCTCAGGGCAGAGTCAGGGCCAGGCACATACAGGCCAGGGTATTGGTGAGAATGTTTCCCACAGGTTGAGGATGGCTGCTTGCCCATATTTCACACATTTCCCTGGGACTTACCTATTTCAACATTTCCTTTGTAACTAACCTCTCTTTAATTTTTGCTATTTTACCCTTTACTCCCAAATATTGCACATTTAAATTAACATTAGTAATTGTTAAAGAAAAGCAGACAGTCCATCTGAAATTAATTTATTCAGTTCTATTTTAAGTTATAATTACATTTGCACTTCACTTAGGCAGGTGGGAAGGACAAAGAGGATGCCTCAGCGTCTCGTCCCCAACCTGCACTCACTGTACTGCCCAAACTGTGTCTGTGGGGTGTTTCCTACCTTCATTTATCCTAGGGTGAAGAATATAATTCAGTGTCATTGATTTTCTTTAGGTACACATATGCATACTTTAATCCTATGTGTGTTGTGATTTTTGCATTTAAAAATAGGACTCTGAAAACGATCTCTAAGCCTCAAATTCTGTGTGTGAAAGCCAAGCCGACTGGCCCAAGGTACAAAATAAGTGTCAGAACTTCTCTGGGCTTCATTTCTTTGGTTTTGAAATAGAAGGATTTACTGATGGTAAAGATTCCCTTGTAGTTATTCTATTTTATATTTCTTTAATATATTTTCTCTGAAGAATTCTGTATACCTGGGGTCTCTGTCTTTTCTATCCACCATTGGGTCAATCATAAGGTTCACTTTTATTCTTTCTTATTTGTGTTTTTCATCAGAGCCTTTGGCTTAGAGGTCCTCTTATTCACAGAACTGTGTACTGGTGACTCTGAACTTGGCTCATTCAAATTGCGTATGGTCTCATTTTGGTTGGAGAGCAGAAAAGAAAGACCCGCTCTTAAGGACTCTGTTCCATTCTGACATTTATAACATCTGTGACCCACATCAAACTGCATTATATATACTGACAGTCTTCATTTAAACGTTAAGTAATCTAAGAAGTCAATGACAACTTAGAAGGATCAAAATGAAGGGATTGCCCTCAGAATGCACTGTACCCCCAATAAGGGAAGTCTCTCCCCACTGGCCCTTGCTGGCTCCTCAACTTCTGACTGCTTCCTAGGGTGGGAATGAGGCCTCTGTCAGAATCTCCATGCAGAGGTCTCTCCCGTCTCTCAGCTTGTGTCACTCAGCTATTATCTGAATTGGACACCTCTTGGGGCTGGAAGAGAATTGATGTTCACTTCCACTGTATGTCCTGGGTCCACATTCCTTTCATGATGTCATGTAGAGTTGGTGACAGTGCAGTCTCAACCACAGAGTATTTCTTCCATTGTTGTGGGAAGAAATGTGTGATTTTGTTCTGCTCTGCATTGAAGATCATCACGCACATGCACACAAACACACACTCACATACTCACACTTTCTCATACCCAAACATGCAGCTTTTGCAGGTTTAATAGCTATTTCTTTTGTGAACGCACAAATTTCTTCTCACGGTTCATTAAATATATAAGTTTTGCTTCCAAGTCTAGAAAAGTGGGGAAGCAAGCATATGCAATTACTCATGTGATACTTAAAATATTTTAATTATAGGAAGGGGAAGAGTCAGGGTTTTCCAAGGTGAGTGAGAACAAAGCAAAGTTTGTCATGAGATCTATCAATGGCCACAATGGTTTGACCTTGAGTGCCGAAAGGGCTACAATCCCATTGAAGAGTCTTGGTTTTGAGAGTGTGTGGGCTTGTTTTAAGGCAAAGATAGAAAGATTCTTCCATGTGATCCAAGAATGTGCTTCCCATCTCAGTACCTGGCTGGGCAATACATTGCAGTCAGAAAGCAAGGTGGCAGAGCCTGGGGCTATCACCTGCATTATTTGCAATAGAATTAAATCTGCAGAGCAGAATCATCAGTGTGTGCTCTCAAAATCATCAGATATGGAAGAGCAAAGAAATGCCTGCTATATTCTCAATTTGCATGGTGATCTCAGCTTATTTCCTAAGTCTATCCTATCTGTAGCTCAAGTAAATACAAGAAGCACTTCCCTGTTATGTGAGCTGGAGGGCAATCAGATTTAGAAAAAGGGCAAGTCAGTAAATGTTCATTAGTTCTAATAGATTAAAGTTCAGTATGACCCTTATAGAACATTTCACAGAAGATTTCAGACTTCACCATCCATGAGATCATAGCTTAGATTCTGGGCAAAGCCTGTGAACTCTGATTTGTGAAGTTTCCATGAATGGAGCATCTGTATATTTATTTGGGGAGTCTGACTTGTAATCCAAATGCAGTTTTGAGTCCCTACTTTGCAAGTGTTGCTTTAAGCGGTTTCTTGGCAACAATAATTGTACTTAGTCCCATTTTGACTTCTCATAAATGTATCAAAAGCCTTAAACTATTAACTCACCAATAATTCTCTATTGTGAAGTTGAAGAGCAATAGAAGTGAAGTAAAATTATCATAATGGAAGCAGTCAAGTAGTTGTTTTTCTTTTTAAAAGTTCTTTTAAAAAAATATTTATTTATACATACAGAACTGGGGTACAGGCCAGAGGTACAGGGGCAGTGAGAGGATTCACCAGAGACAGACTGCGGAGCAGAACAGTCAGATCAACGAAGTACACTGCTGAGGGGAGCAGCGAGAGAGACAGGAGAGGTCTGCTGTGCCATGTGGATCACCTTTGGGGCTGGGATTGAACATACACTTAGTGGCTGAAGCCAGTTTGTAGTGCTGTGTCCCAACCCGGTGTACCACCAGGGAGGACCTTTAAAGGATTCTTAACCATGGCCATCATGCACTGAGTACTTAATACAGCAATGGTGTTATATAGAACCTGCCCGATTTTATTTTCCTGTTAACCCCAGAAAGTAGGATACATTTCCCCGGGTTTTGTGAATGAGGAAACTGAGGCTCAGAGAAGCTAAGGAACCTGACTTAGGTCACCAGCTAGTTAAGTATAGAGTGTGATTGATCACTGCTCTGTCAATAGTGAAAGCCTACACGCAGCCTCTCTGTGCAGCCTCCTCCTTATCTTTTCTTTTTAAATAAGCAGGCTGAGCCATGTCATTTGCCAGGTTATCTCTGTTCAGCAGTTCCTTCTCATATGTCTATAGTCAGGGTCTGTTCCCCTTGAACCTCTTTCTCTCCCACCCATTTATTTATCTTAGTAATTAAAACTTTCTTCTTGGACTTGATGTCAGGTCTGTATCATTGACTCCTAAGTCTACATATCTAGCTGTTAATTTCTTCCCTCCTTTTGCTTCGAAGATTTCTGATTCCCTCGTGAACTCTTCTCATGGAGTAACCCCAAAGCATCTTCCTCTATTCCTCAGAGAACTTCCCATTACTCCAAACTCTGCTTTTCCTCTTTGAGCTCATAATTTTATTCTTAGACACCTTATCTTAATCTCAAATCTGGCTTTAGCCTGGCTCTTCTTTCTCTCTTATTTTTCTTTTTAATATAGTCATTACATCATTCTTCATTTTTGTTGAATGTCTGGTTTCCCTGTGAAATTCCCCCCACCAATTCCCATAGTCTCCTGTGCTCTTCCCACCCCTGCCATGGTCCTTCTGCTTCCTCCTCCCCTACAGAATGTCTCTGATCTTAGTTGCCTGATGATTTTGATTTTTACTTTATTATAGTCACTTTTTAAAAATATTTTTACATCATTCTTCATTTTTGTACAATGTATGCTTTAATAACTAAAATCAACAAACAATGATAAACCAGAGACATTCTATAGTGGGGAGGGGAATAGGATCAACACGGGTGGGAAGAACGAACACATGGGACTATGGTGATGGCACATGGGTGTATTAATGACAAGAAGTCCATGGGGTTTACAACAGAGATCTCTCTTGTTTTTCTATCAAAACAGATGCCATGTCTAATAAAGTCATTTTCTTCCTTTCCATTCCCACAGCCATTGCCATCAAAGTGCAGCATGTTACTCTCCTGTGACTTTTCACTGTCACATCCTAATTGCTACCCAGACTTCAGTCTCTGCCTCCTTATAGTTCATCTTAACAATGTTATCTAAATATTCTTGATGCACACATCTGATCATGTCACTTTCCCCTACTCATAATTTTAATGACTCCCAATTGGCAATAATAGAAAGGAAAAAGCCTTTAGATAATTTTTCTCAGTACTAGATAATCCAAAGCCAAACTCTTGTTCCAGTTTTATATCCTATCTCTATAGTCAAACTTGTCCTCGTACAAGCCCACCTCTTCCACCCTGCATTCTTTGCCAGTTCTTACACAGCCATCTGTCTTGATGGTCTTCTTGGATACCCAAATTCCCAGGTACCCAGGGCAACCCAACAATGCCACACCAGAAGACTTTAACCCTTGGCAGCAATGTTGTTCCAGAGGCATTTCTGTGATGATGGATATGTTCTAGGACTGCAGTGTCCATCATGGTAGCCAGAGGGACTAATGATTTTGGGATGTGGTTGGTATGACTGGGAAAGTCAATTTTTAATATTATTTAATATAGTTCAGAATATTTCTTTCATTTACTAATGCATATGAGACAGAGTGGGGTGCAGAACCAGCAGATTGCCTGAAATATATTGCTGAGTGGAGCGGCGGGCAAAAAAATAGAGGTCTGCTATGCCATGTGGGTCAACCTCCTGGCCAGGGATCAAACTCATGCTCCAGTGGCTGTGGATAGCTTCATAGTTCTGAGACTTAATCCCTTGCACCACCAGGGATGCTCATTTTTAGTAGTATTTAATCTTTTTTTTTTAAGATTTATTTACATGTATAGAACTGGGGTACAGGCCAGAAGTGCAGGGGCAGTGAGAGAATTCACCAGAGAGAGTGGAGAGCAGAACAGGCAAATCAATGAAGTACACTGCTAAGGGTAGCAACAGGTGAGACAGGAGAGGTCTCTGCACCATGAGGGTCACCTCCTGGGATGGAGATAAACTTGCACAGAAGCTGCTGCGGTTGGCTTGCAGTGCTGCGTCCTAACCCGCTGTGCCACCATGGAGGGCCAGTATTTAATCTTACTTAATTTAATTTGAAAAGAACCACTAGTTGCAGACACCAAAACCAAAGGCTTCATGTGGAATTCCAATACTGTTTTGTTTTCATTTCCTTATGATACCTGTAGCTTTTTGTTTCATATTTGAACAATTAGAGGGTCTAATTCTTTTCCTTACAGATCATTATTTACCTGAAGTCAAGAGCCAGGGTTGACTCCATGTTAGACATAGACATTACTTAGGGATTGACATCTGGATTAGCAGAACCATATAGATAACTCCTTAACAAATTTACATTAAATGTTACCAGTCCATAAAGATCATTGCAAAATGACCTAAATAAATGCTTTTCCTGATATTTCATAAAAGATTGAGAAAAGTTTAGATTGTTCTTATGACAGAACAGGCATCTGATGGGGTGCTTTATTGGAGGTATGCTTTGGAGGTTACTGGATCTCACAGCATACAAGAGAGCATTCCCCTTGAATTTATTCCCTATTTTCTCCCTGTGCTTAGGATAGATCTCTGTCTACATGAGGCTGTGAAGACATTTTTGTTGAGTAAAGAAATTTGTAGTGAGACCTTCTTTAAAATTCCATAATTTAGAGCTTCTGGGGAAAGATCTGACACAGCTAGTTTCCTTCTGTTGAGCTGGAAATCACCCCCAAACAAGGTGGCCCAGAGGGCAGCCCTGGCAGGCTGAGCTGGAAGTACAGGCACCCAGCCTGCTGTAATCAACATAATGGGCTGGGTGACGTGCTCCTATTGGCCAGCAAGCGGACATTAATGACCAGTTAGCAACTGTGTTCAGGTCAATTAATTTATATTTGTATTTTGCAAACTAAAAGTTGCCCTGTTAGATTATTGATTCTTTGTCCCTGTATTCAATTTGTTTTTAATTGCACCATTGCTGGGCCAAGCCCTCCCTCCTGGCAAGCTGGCAATAAATCTGCCACCATCTCAACAATCAACACTAAATGTGTCTCTTCATGTCATTATTAATATGTCTCTTGGATTGGTTCATTACCACGGTTAACAGTTTATAAGAGCCGGATGGCACACTGCCAGGAGGACTCCTTTTCCCAGGGGCTATTTTGTCGTGATAGGATTGATGTTCTCAGACCTACGGGTGTCTGAGAAAAGGGGCCTGGGATTTAATTTAATATAGCTGGGCTACGAGCTCCCTAATCCTCTTTATGTCATAAACAGCTTTAGAAGAAGATATTGTTGGAATAGCAATCGTGTCCTCTCTTCCAATGCTGCTTCTTTCTTCTCACTTCTTTTCCTTTGTTTTTTGTTTTTGTTTTTGTTTTTTAATCTTAATACCCTCTTAATTTCAGACCTCCCCCCCCCCTCTTCAAAAACAACATAACAGCATCCTGGGTGGTTTAAAATCCCCAAGTGAAGGAGTCACGAATCCTTTGGGAACTGGCTTTATTATTGGATTAATGTTAGTTGAAAGCAGAGGGGGAGTTCCCCAGCTTGCTGTGAGACTGGTGATTAACAAAGTCGCACAGATACTGCCCTCAGGATGTTACCTAAATTAAGGTCAGACTGAAAAAGAAAGAGCTCTGTCTTCTAATAGGGACTATCATTAATTATAGTATTGTTATTGGCTCTGTTAGCTATTAGGATTTTTCATAAGAAAGCACAGATTTTAAATGAATTTATAGGTTGGCAGAAGAGATCTTCTGTGTCCCAGAAATGCCAAATGGGAAATCTAAATGGAACTAAGAGTGCTTTATAAAAAGCCCTGCGGTGGCCTGAGATCTAATGATAATATAAATGTTTGCCATTTGCAAGGCACAAGTTGCTCCAAGACAAGAAATTTGGTCTCCCTCAGATGCAAAATAAACAGTCCACTTTTGATTCAGGATATAGATTCTATATTTAATTTACTATTAACATAATAAACTCACATAACTTCTCTCTTTGGCACACATTTCTCCAAAGCATGTCAAATTATCTTGTAGAAAGAGGAAGGCCTGGGGCTGGGGGTGAGGTTGAGGGGTGGGGTTGGGTTGCTATCTGTACTTTCTCTCTAATAGGAGTTTCGGAGCCCAAGGAAGTGAGGGCCAAGGGAAGGGAATCCTGTCCAGGAATGTGGAGGCGGGAATGGAAGTGTTCAGGGCGGTATGGCCACAGACCAGGATGGTTTAGGAATGAAGGTGGCAAGGGGAAGTGATGAAAAACTGGAAGAGATGGTGTGATACCATCCCTCACTTGGAACAGCTTCAGGAAAACTCTGTCTCCACCCTCTCCCATGCCCTGTCCCCCAACCCCAGTCTTAATTTAAATGTCTGTTAAGTGATGGTTTGGGCTTTTGCTTTCCAAGTACTGTAATATGGAGGTTAATCCAACTGAAAAGGTGGCATTGATGATAACCCAAGCTTTGATTCAAACATGTACTAGGGCTAGCGGGGTTTAAACATTTAACTCCTGCTGTGGCCTCTTGCTCTGTGGCCTTAAATACATGACTTAACCTGGCTAGATGCCAGTGTCTTCCTCTGTAAATGAGGAACGTCAAACCTGCCCTGCTATCTTCTTCAGATGGTTGCACATTAAGTTGACAACAGTGCACAACTGACTAGGTCCTGTGCAAAGCAAGCTGTTCAGATGATTTGTTTTAAGCTGCAAGACAACTTCTTTAAAATGCCACTGAGGGCCCTCCCTGGTGGCTCAGTGGGTTAAAGTGCTGCACTAAGAAGCTAAAGTCACTTCTGCATGAGTTCGATCCCCGCCAGCCCCGGAGGTGACCACATGGCGTGGCAGACCTCTCCTGACCCGCCCGCTGCTCCCCTCAGCAGTGTACTTAGTTGATCTGCCTGTTCTGCTCCCCACTCTGTCTCTGGTGAATCCTCTCACCCTCCACATCTCTAGCCTGTACCCCAGTTCTATCTGAATAAATAAAATCTTTTAAAAAAATGCCACTGAAGATGCATGTCAAGAGTTAACCTAGGGTGATTAACCCTCTCTTCACCCTAATAGGGTTTTATCACATCAAAATATATAACCAACGGCCCCAGGTGCTTTGCAGATAATGATGGAAGAACTATGCCATCTTCTGAATATATCTCAATATATGTGTAATAGCCCCATATCCTTGAAGTTTTATATCATTTTTCTTAGTATTTTAAAATATTATTTGCATAATTATTTTGATGTCATCATTTTATTGTCTCATGTCCAAGAGCTACTTCTAGAAAAATGTGCATATAATCATACTTATGCAAAGAAAATTAAGAGATGAAGTAGATAACTTTGAGGCAAAAGAGAGTTACTGAATCATCATCAAAGCTTTCATGAAAGATATAACTTATCTACAGAAATGCAAAACAGATTTTTAGATTTCTAGAAATAACGAAACTTAGAGATTTTAAGAGCTTCTATGACATACATCACTTCCTTCATCATGAAGCATGGCTTCCTTTGTAATGAATTTCCATTATCTGCTATCACATAAAAATAAAATAAAAGTCTATGCTCCCGTTTCAAAAGAAAACAAATTTTAAAGTGTCTGTGGCTGCAGCACACACACATCCCAAGGGGCCACTTTAAACACCTCACCAGCATGGCCAGCCCTGAGCCCTGGCCCTCTGAATGTCAGAGCACCAACAGCTAATAACAAAATCAAGAACACAAAGTAGCTGCTTGAGGAATAAAGCTCCCCAGTCCTTGCTTCTGCAACAGCAGGGTGGAAAGTGAGGGGACAGGAAAATCAAAGTTCCTTTAAAAAAAAAAAATTATCGCACATAGAGGCAAAATATCCCCACAGCAGGAAAGGAAGTAGAAAACATACCAAATCAATCACCTTAAAAATGAGGCTTAGAATCTTCTACTACATAAAATGGAGATAGGGAGGGAAGAATGGACCCAGCAGCTTGAAAATGTTTTATTAAATCACATGCTGACTGCCAGGGCACATACAGGAAAATGCAATTAAGGTCAGGCCATTAAAAAGATGCCCAAGGATAGCTCTGAGAAAGACTGGGGGCCATCAGCAGGTGCCAGGCCACGTTCAGAGGAAACTCACTTTGTTAGAGTGCTGGGTGGGAGGGAAGCACCTCAGACAGGACAGCCCTGAAGTGACAGCACCCTATAGCCATCCTCACACCACTGGCACCCAGTGTGGGCAAGAGGGGCAGGGGTGACAAATGTGTGTCCCTCCTAGTACCTCCCCACCAACCAGCGGGGCATGGACAGGTGTCCCTGTGTCAGAAATCTTTGGTTCTATGTTCACTTCAACCACAGTGTTCTTGGCTCCTATTTTGACTAATATGTCCCTACGGAACACACATGATCGGGAGGTGACAGCATTACACACAGGAAGTCACTTGAGTGAGCACCCCTGAGGTCCAGCAGAGCATTCTAGAGCATCTGTCCTAGTCCTTAGATTGGGCCAGGTCCAGGTCACCTCTGCTGACTCAGAATCTGCAGGTGACAAACCCTGGAGAAAGTGCAGAGCTGCCTGCTGGGTGAGAGGAGCCACACTGTACTGACCTGATCCCTCAATGAGGAGTCTGACTCCTCCTCGAAGCTCCAGAGACAATGTGGGGATGGGAGGGCAGTGGGTTAAAGCGCTGCACTGCAAGCTGGTCGGGGCCACTTTGACACCAGTTCCATCCCTTTTCCAGAAGTGATCCACATGGCGCAGCAGACCTCTCCTGTCTCTCTTGCTGCTTCCTTCAGCAGTATACTTTGTCCACCTGGCTGTTTTGCACCCCACTCTAATCCTGGTGAATCCTCTCACTGCTCCTCCACCTCTGGCCTGTACCCCAGTTCTGTATGCATAAATAAATGAACCTTTAAAAAAAAAAAAGAAAATGTGAGGAGAGGTCTTCCGATATGAGGTCTCCAGATGTGGGGACTTGTACTAAGAATACAGTGTGCCAGCTGGTCATAGAAAGCAGAGATTACTTTTGTAACTGCTGAATTACATGTCTAATGGCCCCCACCAAAAGATCAGGGCCATGAAGATGATGAGGAAGTTTGTACCTTCCTGCAGACAAAAATGTTTACCTCCAATGTGTGGCACAGGGACTATCAGATTAGATGGTCAAAACTGCTTACTAAATGTGTCTGGCATGTAATGAGCAATCAATAAGTAGTTAATGATTAGATGGATAAAAATATTTGGTTGATGGGAACCGAAACAAGTTGATTTAGGCATGTGTGTGCATGCAAAGATAAACTACCAGTCACACAGAATCCAGGTACAGATTTTGGGGAGTCTGACTGTCTACCTGTCCCTCCTCGGTATGCTTAAGACCAGGTGAAGATGGGCTAAGTAACTTAACCTTAAGTTAAGGTTAAGATGTTGTTGATCTCCACCCCAGCCTGGACCTAGCTGTGATCTTGTGCTGATCCTGAAGTTGTCACAGGACAGGGAGAAAGAGGGCACCTCTAAACCCCCCAAACCTGCGTGCTCTAAATAGGTTCTGCCATCTGCCGCATCAAGACAAAACATATAAGACTTTAATAAATCAGTGTACAGTACAGAAAAGTCAAAGAATATGGTTTCTAAATCAAACACTGAAGTTACCCATCCCCCTGTGGGTAAAAGTCCACTCAAAAGGGATTGGCCAGAGCAAGGCCTGAAAGCCCATCACAAGCCTAAAGCACCTTCTGGTGGGGGCCCATAAAAAAAGGGTCAGAAATGGCCAGACAAGTCTGGGAGGAAAAGAGCAAAATCCAAATCAGGATAAACACTGCCATAGTCAACCTTCCCATGGGTTGCTCACCCACATTTGTTTCAGCCAGTCCAGGGCCAAGAAGAAGCAAGCACGGTTTCTGCACATGTCTCTGCTCCATGTGGCTCCCTCAGGTCTCCTTCTGGCTCTCCATCCTAATTCCTTTCTCTTCAGTCTCCTCTCCAGAGTCTTCTCCTCCCTGCTCAGCTCCACCCTGCTTTGGGTGGGGCAGGGAACCTGGGACCTCCCCTTTTCCTGGGACCACCCTGTTACAAAGTGCCTGATCCTTTCTTCCATTCCACATCATCCAAGCCACCCTCTGACACATGCCGCCACTTTCCTGTTGCTCACGGTTCCTTTCCTTTTGCTAGCCAAGCCTGATCATTGCTGTGAGTTTTCTGTGTGTCTTCAGCACTCAGGCTGCAGGACTTGAGCTCATCTCTATACAAAGCCCACTCTGGTGCTTTTGTTAGGAAATTAGAGCAGGAAGGGTGATGTCTAAAGAAAATTAAATGACCCACTATACCCAGGATTCTAGAAAACACTTGCCAGAGCTGATAAAGCCCAGGGAGAGCCAAGAAACAAACAGACTGGGAAAGGTAGGCCCCACCCCATCCAGCTGCAGAGGCTGATAAAACTACATCCCAGAGGCACAGCAGAAGGGGAATGACTTAGAAGCTGCTGTCTGGACCTGTAAACCAGCACCCACCCAGAAGCACCTGCTCCTAGACCTCGAAAGGGACAGAATAAGCAGCTAGTTGTGCCCCATGTAAGCCAGAGCCCCCCCATTATTCCTGAAGCTGTTCTTCCGGACTGGGACCCCCACTTCTATTCCCCCCACCCCAGACCTTTTCCCGGGAGTACCATCTCCAAATAATTTTTGCTTTTTTTTTTTTTTTTTTTGCCTAACCATGGTTTTGAATTCTTTCATGGCCATAGTAAAGGGCCGAGGGCCCCCCCACACCTAGTAGCACTCCCTGTTCCCCTTTTGCTAGCACGGCAATCTAGAAAACTGACAGGGCAAATTTGCCAGTGCGAACAGGTGCTTCTGAGGTTTCTAGAAGAAACAACATCATCTGTAAAATGTTCATGGTGGCTGCAGCTAGAAGGGTGTTATAGGCTCTGAGTTTAGGAAGGGGAGAATAGCATACAATTTGGAACATGTTCCCATTTTCCTCCAAAACTATTGCTTTGTATGATTTTCTGTCTCCAAGGAGTGACTGTTCCCAGCTGCGGCTGCTGTGGATAAGAGCAGCCCTGAGAACTGGTGAGCAGGGGACTGTTTGTCACATGCCTGTAGACAAAAGGGCTCTGCTGTCCCTCCTTTTCCCACTTTGTTGCTGTCTAAGGTCCAGTGTTCGCTTTTCTCTTCCACTGTTCCCATTGTCTGTTCCCTTTCTCCTCCCCTCTCTTTGGGGGGCAGTGTTGACCCCCTGGGCGCAGGGAAGTCCCTGTGGAAAGGCCTGAGGGCCAGGCCAACTTTGCCAGTACATTTGCATACATTTACATTTAGTTGGCCTGCAAACAGGATGATTATGCAAAGTCTGCCTTTGGCCAGCAGAGGATTCTGTTAGGATTCAGGAACTTTCCTAGAACAGTGCTCAGTGGGAGAGTGATGGGCTGCAGAAAAGGATCTTCCAAGGATGGTGCAGGCCTGTGAATTATGCTAAGGAGGAACTGACCCCCGGCTACTGCTAGAGGAACATTCTCTGGCTGGACTCCTGCCTCCCCAGTGCCCACTTTCCCCATGTCACTCTTCCCTAGCTGAGAGTTACCTGCTGCTTCCACATCCTGGTGGCCAGCCAGCCCTCAGCTTCTCAGCTTCTCTCTTACTGAATTCAGTGCTGGAGTAAGGCTTTAGGCCATCAACCTGCTCTCCTCACTCTCTGGAATCTTACCTGTGTTCCTGATCCTTTCTTCTGAGAAACATCAACTCCTTAGTTAGGGTTATGTTGCCAGCATCCTTTAAATGTGACTTGTATTCTTTTTGGAGCTTTTAAAGACATGTGCACCCTCACACCATCATCACCACAAAACCCTGGACCCACAGATAAGTAATGCCCTGTCTCTGCCCATTTTCACTTCTCTCTTGACCACCTCCAACTCCAGTTACCCCGCAGAAGTAGAACTGCGCACAAAAACACGCGCACACACACACACACACACTTTCAGCCCTTAAATGATATCCTATTGCTTCCAGCAGACTTACTAATATCTAACTGCCCTGCTCTCCCTGGAGCTGAGTCCCCTGGCTGCCTCTGGGGCCTGCTGTGAAAGCACTCTCCCTCCAAGCCCTGCACTGCACTTTCCACCTGGAAACCTCCTGTCTCTCCTCCTACCTCGGCATCTTTGCTTTTACTATTTTTCTCTAGTTATTCTCCCTTCCCACTCACTTTGGTCAACTGCCTTTACCTTTCAGAATTCATGTCAACTGTCACTGCTTCAGTAAATTCTTCTCTGGACGTCCTGACTCGTCCAGACCTGCCTAATACTGAATTTCATAGCATTTGCCAACTCTTCAGTGAATGTGTTGCATTGTTCTATTTATATATATGTATATACATACATACATATGTATATACATGTTTGCATTTTACAATGGACATGTCTCTTTTCACTGAATCTTAAGTTCCCTAAATGCTACTGTGCTTACCATTTTGTTCCTGGTACCAGTATCATGCCTAGCACATACCAGGCACTTCGTGGACAAATAATGAATAAATAGATGCATGCTGTGGGCAGAAGAAAGGGTTAAAATCAGAGTTACAGAGAAGAAAGTAGCATTTGGCAAAATTGGTTTAAGATAAACAGGAAAACATTCCCCACTGAAATAGCATCATGAGTTTACTATTTTATTATTTATTCATTTGCCATTAAATGTCTTTAGTGTATCATTTCCTTGTAAATCTTAGCAATAATGGTAATGATCAGGATAATATTGAAAAACTTTTCTTAATTCTAAAGCATGCCTTTCTTTGAAGGGAAGGGAAGGAAAAACAATATTGTTGAATGATAACTAGTGGGCAAGCAATTTCACATGATACTATATTTGATATTAAAGTTCCCTTAATAGAGTATCTCTGACATTTCTACTATATCCTTGAGAGCTTTAAAAAGAAATGAAACTGAATCTGGTCAGAGAGTAATGCACTGAAGTCACAAATAGGAAAGTCAAGACCAGAACTTAATTATTCGGACTCCGGGTAAGTTTTCTTTGTCTCTCTTTCAGTCTTCATATCCCATATTTTTTTAGTGCGGTCATCAGTGTCTATTACTTTGCGAGTAGACTGGTTACTATCTCTTCTTGGCTGTCTTAGGGGTAACTCCAAAGCAGCTACTCAGAACTGAAAAGACTGACTTGCGTCAGTGTTTCCTCTCCCATTTCCTCTCCCCTCATGCTTCAGTTCTTTAGAAATTGGATGGGTTGTATACAACTGAGATGAAAAAATGCACAAAATGAAGCATGATGTGAACAAATAAAAAATATAATTAAAAAAAAGAAATTGGATGGGCTGTTAAAATCAAGTAAGTCTATTTAAAATCTTAAATGCTTTAACTAAGTTATCAGAACTCTGAGTCTGTAGGTAATTGACTTGGAGGCAGGGATTAAATACTAATGTTTTATTTGTGTAGTAAAGTCCTAGGTCAGAAAAAGTGGAGGCAAAAGGAGGTTAGGAACAGAATGAGAAACAATGAAGAGACGCCTCATCGACTCTGGCTGCAGCTGGGTGATGAGTGATGAAGACAAGGAGCTGTGACTTGGCAGAAGTTTCTGCTCAGTCAGGCAGAAGTCTACAGAGTGTAGAGCTCCAGAGAGAGACTGTCCTGAAATGACCCACTGTCAGGAGGGAGGGAGTTTATTGTCCTGACCTTGTCTCAATGGCTGTGTCCCTTTGTGGGGCATGTTCTCCACAAGGAGTAGACTCCTGAGCATCCTGGCCTGCACTGCATGGTGCCTGCCACCACCCCCACCCCCCCCTTCCCCCCAGTCTCCCCAGGAAGCCAGATACAGCACGTGGAGGATGGCCTCCATCTGAGGACCAAGAGGTAGAGGACTGAGGGCTTTGGCATCTTCAGCTGGGCAGCTTCAGGTGGCAGAATTGCAAAGGTGTGGTGCTTCCCTCCTGGGGTGAGGAAGCTGAGCACACAGCCAAAGGGTTGAGCCAAGGAAGCCAGAGAATTTGATGTACAATGTAAGATGTCTGAAAAGAGTTTGAATGAGTGGAGTATTTACTTTTTTTTGCACACTGGTCAGATGGAGAAAACTTGAAAAGTTTGACAATGCTACCTTAATGAGAATTGGTATCAACTGAAATATTCAAACACTGCTGCTGGGAGTTGGCTCAAGCATCTTAGAAAACTGCTTGGTAATTTCTATTAAATCTAAATATGCATCTACATTTAACTACTCTATCTCCCCAAAGGGAATTTATACATGTGGACAATAAAATAAATGAATATGAATATCCCCAGTTGTTTTATTTCTAATACCCCAAACTCAAAATGATTCATTATCTAGAGAATGATTAAATTATGAAATAAATATAATGAAAAACTGTGCATAACTATTTGTTGACTGAACTTCTAATCAATACCACAGAGGAAGCTATAGATACTATATTGAAAGAAGTTGGGAAAGCTATATACAAAAATGTAATTCACATGAAATTCAAGAGTCAAACTCTTGGCACTCTTGGGGGGCAGTATTATATAGGAAAATGTATGACATGACCTTCTGGAATGAGGAAGATTTTATATCTTGATCTGTGTATCCGTTACATGGGTGAACATGTAATATGTATACAAGTTCATTCAGCTATAGATGTAATTTGAATCTACATCCTTTTCTGAAACTTCAGTTACAGACATATGCACACACCAAATCTTTCCCTCCCTGAGATTTTGTAAAATAAATCTCAGTTGCAATGAAAACATCAAAACCCAAAGCTTTGAACTTTCTCGATTAAAACCCTTTTGTTTAGGAGACATGGAATAAGTCTGTCCTCCATGGAATTGAGACACTAGGAGAAAAAGACTGGTATTCAATGACTGAGAAAGAGACCATTGTTTCCTTCTACCTCCACAGCCCTGATAGCTACAATTAAAACAATGAATTATCAAAGGTAGAACAAACATTTAGGTCAAAACACAAGTCACCCAATGGATCGCAGAGACTATTAAAGATCATTTCTTTTCTGCTCTAAGAAAAATGATGAGGGGAAAAAAAATTGACTCACAAAGACAACACAGAAGGATGACAAAGCTTTAGTGTAGCAGTAAAGATCAAAATTCAAGTCCCCAGAGTGACAAGAGAAGAATCTCTGGGAGAATAACAATGAACAGAGGGGAAAGGCATCTTAGAAAGAGGACTCAGACAAACAAAGACCAGGAGAAAAAGAAGGCCTCTTACAAAAGACGCAAGCATGAAAGGAGAAATGGAGAAATCTATAAAAAGGCCACAGAAGAAGTGAAAAGCACACGAAAAAGAAGGACTTGAGATGGAGAATAAAAAAAAATAAAAATAAAAAGATTTGAAGGAAAGGGTGAAATAGCAGAGGGAAAGACCTAGCTAGCCAGTTGTTCTGAGGGAAAATACAGCTGTGCTGTAAGTAGATGCTTCCCTCAGCACGGGGTCCTCTTCTCTGCAAGGCTTGGATGGGAAGGACCTTAGTGATGCGCTATAGCACAGGTTCTCACCAGGTGAGCGTCCCAGGAGCCAGGTGACTTTGTAAGTGCTTAATTGCCTGGCCTGCCTCAGAGCACTAAAAGAGCTGGCGAGAGAGACCTCTCTGTTGATGACACAGGCTTTCTGGATACAACAGCACTGCAGTCTTCTGCCCACCAAGATGCAATGCACAAATCTGACTTAAATGGCCTTGAGAAAGGACCTCAATTGCTAGGACTTGGGAAGACTTCAGGACTCTGGACTTGACCTCCAGTCCTTTCGCTTATCTCTCTAGGCAACTCATTGTGTTACAGGGCAATCCACTGTGAATTGGGTTGCCTGTCTGTGGGTCCTTGCCCATGTGCTTAAAATTCAATTATACTGCAGGCACACATGAAAGAGTCAGTAATGGGTTTATTTGCAAAAGGGGAAAGGAAAAGGTACCACATAGGGAAAGAGAGAAAGAGAGATGCAAGTTAACTAGAATATCCTACCAGCTCTCCTGACTTGGAACTCCAGTAACACACTGATAGCCACCAAGAGCTAAGCAAGCAGCAACCAGCCACACCATCCAGAGAGAGCCACGTGGTCCAGAGAGTGAGTGCATCTAAAATGGATTCCTATATATCACCAAAAGTCCCAGAATGCCTGCTTAGCTCCATCATTGGGTCCTCGCAGTTCTCTCTTTGGTATTGCTGGGAGTTGTAGTTTCCAATCACTGGAGTAGGGGGTGAAGTCCACAGAACTCTGCACAGTTCCTTCAGGACATCATTTCCACCTAGTAATTGGATCTCTTGAGTCTCAACTTCCTCAACTGTAAATTGGGGCTAGAACTGACTCTGGCCGGCTTTCAAATGGGAGCATGACAAAGAAAGAGTTTTTATCCCACAGAAAGCACCATAGAAGTTTAATAGGACTCATGATTTGTTTAAGTTATTGGAGGATGTTAGATGGAGAGTTTGGGTCATTTGCTAATCAAGTCAGAAGGGGAAAAAACACAAATACCCTGTGTGGACATCTAGGCTGGATGCTGGTTCCATAGGGGAAAAAATGCTGGCATCTGCTTCTGAGCAGTCACACCCTGAGACAGCCTGCACCAACCCAAGTTTATTGAGAAGCGTGACTACCTAGAAATGTGCATAGCCTGGATGCTAAACTTCACTTCTCCTGGACATTTTAAGTGGCTCCTTCAGCGCCCCACAGTTGTGTTTAACTAGTGCATTTTAAAGAACTGAAACATTAAGACAACAATAGCAAAGCAGAGTTGATTAATTACTACAAAAGCTGTTTTGGGGGGAAAAGAGAAAAGTTGTTGTCCTATTATATTTCTGGAAAAAAAAATGAGTATTTTATTGCCTCTACAAATTGCTCCCTGGAAAGTGCTTTCATTTTCTAATTGTTCATAAATTTACTGACAGGTGGTTACACAGTAGGTGTAACATCGTTATTTTCATTTTATTATGTACACTGTTTTAACGAGAAAATCTGGAAGGGCTGGGTGTCATATATCATTCAATGTACCCTGAAAATAAGTGGGTGGGCCGGTGTAGCCCACAGCTGCTACTTCACTGCACAAGCCCAGATCTGGTTTCCTCACATGGGGTCAATCTCAACAGTTATGATTTAGAATGCATTAAGCTGGTGACAGTAAATATAAATTGCTTTTCTATGGCTACTCTTTGGCTTGCAAGCATAAGTTTAAGAAGAGCTTTCACTTTCACGGAAAGATCTGTCACAACTTTCTTTAGAAGGGACACAACAAACTTCAAAGTTTATATGTACACTATGTAAACAAAATTTGGTATTTGTGTTGGACAGATTGTTCTCAGTTTTACATATATCGCTACTACACTTTAGACTCCACTCTTAGAAGCTAGGGCTGACACCAGCATAATGTAGCCTATCGGTAACACATAGCATTTTGACTAGATCGTAGCCAGCAGTCAAAAATTATTTGTAATTCGCAGTTCCAGCTGAGGCTCATGATTTATTTGCAGGGCTTAACATATTGATGAACTTACTGTACTCTCGCATGGAAATAATCACCTCATGATTTACATACAGGCAACTATAGGCAAATGAGTTCAGCAACTAGGTTGGAATGTTTATGAGAATAAAGGAAGTGGAATTGGCTGCTATCCCCATCAGATGGAAGCTATTCAGATCAAGGTTGTCATTAGCGTCCAGGCGACTGGTCAAGATTTTTTTTCTTGCTTCATCCTTCAAAAGACTTTGAAGCTGCTTGCCACTCATTCTTTGTAGAGATGCTCTTTGCTTGTGTCTGTGATGTCACTCACTCTGTGCTGTCTGCATACATGCTCCTACTCATTGCTTTCATTCATGTTCAAGGATGCCTCACCCCTGTGTCACCTTGCAGGGCTAGTTCGTCTGGGTTTGCTCCATGGCCGTCTTGTACACAGCTCCATCAATCTCACTGATCCAGTGACTTTTAGTTACAGCTCCACACTCTGGATGTTTCTCTTCAACTCTGAAGCAATTGTCTACTAGACACAACCCCCTGAGCCTCCCATCAGTCACTGCTTTCTTCACACTTCCAAAATGAATCTCTTAGCTGTCTCTACCCACTCCTTCCGCTCCTTCCTTTCTGTTCTCTGTTGTAATGTGTGGCCCTTGATGGAGTTGCCAGATTTAGCAAAATAACAAGAAGACACATGGTTAAATTTGCATTTTAGATAAGCAACAGATCATTTTTTAAATTGAAACAGGTCTCATTCAAATTTCTTTATTTTGTCTTTTACATCTTTTCCTGTTTCACGAAATGTAATTGACAAAAATTGTGAATTTAACTTGTACAATGTGATGATTTTGTATCTGTATACATTGTCAGATGATTTCCATGATCAAACTAATTAATACACCCATCACCCCAGAAGGTAATCATTCTGCTTCCTGATGAGAGCACTTCTGATTGACTCTAAGCAAATTTCAGGTACACAGTATCACAGTGCTGTATGTGAAATGCCAGAACTTGTTCATCTCAGAACTCACAATGTGTATCCTTTCACAAGCAACAGTAAATATTTAAATTCACATTTATTTTATTTTATTTTATTGTCTTCTATCATTGTTCATTTTTGCACAGTATTTAATTTCTCCTCTTAGGTGCAATCACCACAGTTCTCCCACTATCACAGCACCCATGACCATCACCATAGTCCCCTGTGCTCTTTCCTTCCCTGTTTTGACTCCTCTCTCTCCCCTTCCCTTGCTATATGCCTCAGATCTATGGTTTGCTTACAAGTTTTATCTTTTTCCTGACCTTTTTTTCAGTTTCTCTATATTTCACCTATACTTAATATCATCCAATATTTTCCTTTTTCTTTCAGATTTAACTTGCTTGGCATAAATCCTTAATAAACCTCAATTGACAACCCCTGTACTTAAAAACATAATATGAACACAGTAACATGCTACTCTAAAATACTCTAATTTTTTTTTTAAAAGAGTGTTTATTTATGCATACAGAACTAGGGTATAAGACAGAGGTGCAGGGGCGGTAAGAGGATTCACCAGAGACAGAGCAGGGAGCAAAACAGGCAGACTGATAAAGAACACTACTGAGGGGAGCAGTGGTGGGTCAGGAGGGGTCTGACCCACCATGTGGGTCACCTCCTGGGTGGGAATCAAACTTATGCTGAAGTGGCTTTAGCTTCTTAGTGCTGTGCTTTAACCTGCTGCACCACCAGGGAGGAACAAAATACTTTAATTTTAATGCCTTTTAGTTGTGAATTTCTGAAGAAAATAAAGTTTAAAGATATGGAAAGTAAAAAAAAAAAAAAATCACATGTAACAGGGCATCCTGTATTTCATCTGATAACCATACCCTCCAGCCAGTTTACCAACATTTGAAACAGGGGTCATCTGTGACACATCCCTTTCTCTTATTCCTCCAAATAAAAATAGTAAGCAATGTATTTAAGTCCATTTTTTTCCAGTATTTTTAACTGCCTGAATATTTTTCTATTTAAAACCATTTTAAAAACCAATCTCTCAGTCTTATCACTCCTTGTCTGTATTCCCCTAATTCCACAAGTTTTCTCCTGCCTCATAAGACTGATAGTGCCTTTTCATGTCATGTGTGGTTATGTGGATAGTAACTGTCACTGGAGAGCTCTGCATGTGGCTTCACACAGAGTAGTGGTATAAAAAGATACACATTTCAGAAGGTCATCCATAAGCTAAGGGGGCTGGTTGGCTTCGGTCAGCTCTCGTTTCAGCCAGGCACCTACCTTTTCTCTCCTCCTCCCACCACCGGAGCCTGGCAATCACTCAGCCTTGGGCAGGAATGCCTCTGTTCATCTCCATGGAATGCAGATGGCCTGTCATCTCTTCAACAAAACCTTTCCTAAATTTGAAGGTTAAATAAGGTGCTTCCTTTGCTACGTGCTGTCCCACTTAGTCACACATGCCACAGCAGTTGAGCAGATCGTGTTACAAATGTCCACCTCTTAGTCTCGTCTCAGAATCAGACGATGAGCTAGTCTGACTTTGGAGGCAGACACAAGGTCTTTAATTTTCATGTACCCAACACCTAGAAAGTGTTTGACATCAGCGAGTTCTCAGCATGTGTTGGTGGTGTGAACACTAGCAGAAGGCACAGACCAGGCTTGCAGATCTCTTTCACAACTCCTGACTGCCATGGTCCTTAGGAGTCCTCAGGCCCCCGGCCATCTTGAAATGCCCCTAATGGAACTGTTAGCTCTACAAGCTCCGCCCCCCCCCCCCCCGCCCCCCAGGCATAGCAAGCCCACCACTGTTGTTGTATTTAATGTAGTTTGTTCTGTTTAAATACCTGTCTCTTTTTATCTTTTTAAAGAAACATTCTTTGAGCTCTTCCTATGAGGTAGGCACCAGGCTATATGTCATTCCATTCTTCTAAAAGTTTGTTATCTTTGGTATAAATAAAACAAGGGAGGCTATTAATAGATAACACATCTTAGACAATTTAATGAACAGAGTACAACGGTCATCTTATATAGGTATAGCTGGAAACATTTTATAGGAGGGCTGAAGCTAACCAGAGTCTAGAAGGATAATTAGGAGTAAACCCAACTGACCAGGGAGAATAGATGTTGCAGTGCTGGACTTGTGAAATAGTATGGCTTACTCAAGATACTCGAAGGAACTTCAGATGCAGAAACATAGGGGAGGAGATAAAGCCAGACAAAAAGGCAAAAGTCACATGATGTTGAGAATTAAATGCAAAGATAAGCAATTTGGAAACCATAAACCTATTTAAGTTGGGAGAAAAATATGATTAATGTGACTAGATTTTTATTTTTTTAAGTATATAGATCTTATCATGAATGCAGATAAGGTATCAGAAGATATGGGAAAGGACTGGTAAAAATGAAAAATCATCTTACTAGTATGAGTGGGTTGTCTTCTTACAAATAATTATCCACTAGGTCATCTTGACATGACCCAAATAAATGACTCTAGCATGTGAAGTATTAGTGGTTCTAAGATTCATTGCTTTATCATATGAGATTAAAAATATAATGAAAGCAATTACTAATCAAGCCACCTGGGATTTTGGATTATATGCTACTTCAGATTTATTCTTTTGCTGAAAATATCTCTGTGTACATAAAATTTCTAAGAGGACATTCTATATGTGTGTGTGTATACATATACATATATATGTATAGATATATATCCCCAACATTTCTGCTGTAAAAGTTGGTGAAGTAGTTTGGTTTGAATTATTCTTTTATTTTTTTTTCCTTAGAGAACATTATAAATTTTACCTTTATATGTATATGTACATATACGTATATATGTATAGATACACACACACACACAAACACACATATCCATACATTTTTACTTCTTGAAACAACCTTTTTATGATATATTCAAATGATGAAACATCACACCTGCCAACACTGAAAAGCATGAAATAGAGAGTAAAGTATATCTAGAGAAAAAAAATAAGCAGATCCACTATATATCTATTGCAATTAGCAGAGTGTTTTGATGGCAGATTAGAGAGAAATGGTTATTGAACTGTTTAAGAGGAGTAAGGAGCTGAAATATAAGATATATAATGACTAAAAATTATATGTCCATTGAAAAAATTATCATGGATGTAATATAAATTATCCAATGACTCTAACAGCCTAACATAATTGATTGGATTCATTTAGCTTGTAGGTAAAATTTATAATGTTCTCTAAGGAAAAAATAAAAGAATAATTCAAACCAAACTACTACACCAACTTTTACAGCAGAAATGTTGGGGATATATATTAATTCAGGATTTCTAGTCTTAAATATTCATGTGTGATTCAATACCTCCCACATACTCACAATCTGTTGTATTATACAGATGCGACTGTTATGAGTTATAGTTCCTGCCTTCTTCCATGGTCTATCTACTGTGATAGAAGGGTCAGGCATGGGTGATAGGTGACTATGGTGAAATGCTGAAATACAACTGTGTTCACGTAAAACATTTATAGAGAAGAAGGTGGCTCACTGTCTAATAGGGCCATGGTAGTCTTTGATGGACTGAGTTTCAAATGACAGATAGATGATTTCCAGTTGGGTAAGTCATTTTTAGAGAGAACAACATACAAAATCGCAGGAGTCATGGAACTTTCTATTAGCCTTTTAGTGGAGGCAATGGCAACATTTGGCTGTAAAGAACATCCAATTTGAAGAGAAGGCTGATGAGCCATACCAAATAAACTGTATTAATCCAATCATATATTGAATAATTTTGAAAGCCCTGTGGGAGAAGTCTGTTAAGAATAAGATAGCACTTTAACATGGAGATGGCACCTGCATCAAGTCTTAACTAGTGGGAAGAATTTGGGAAGATGGTATTGATTAAGACAAATGAAATTACAAATCTAGGTTAGAGATTTTGACCTGATGTGAAAGAAAATAGGGAACCATTTAAGAATGTAAGCAGGTGAATGACCTGAGAAATGTGCATTAATAAATGTGGCTGTCCCAGATATATGGAGGAAAAGAGTCTTGTGGAAGGGGATTGCAGTAACTATGGCATAAATAATGAAGATTCAAAGAGAGGCGAGCAGAGAAGAGGGGAAGGGAAATGTGGAGGGTAGATACATTCGAAAGGGGAAAATGATTGGAATAGAAGAATGAATTAGAAGTTTGGACGCAAACTATGAATGTGCCATTTGAAAATAAATAAAATAGTATTTTTCAAGTTCTATTTGCAACACAGAGATTTAAAATAAAATGTTTCTGTAAGCAAATGTATTAATACTGTCTTCTTTTTAATAATGCATTTTGATGTTTTGACATCTCATCTTGGTGACTCTAAATGAACTGCCCTTCCCAGAATTAGACACAACTTATTCCTAGACACAACTTGTCTGAAAGCAAGGATTTCGGGGTTTTGTTTTATTTTCATAGCAAACCATGCAATTCAGAGTCTATAACACCAACTACCACATTTACTGAGCTCTTCCACTCAGGACCACTCTCTGCTTGCTTGTCTCCAGGGGTCAGGTACCAAGTAACTAGGACAGTCACTGCACCTCAGATTCTATAGAAAACATTCCAAACAGCCAGTCCTAGTGTTGTTTACCCTTTCTTGACTTGCCTTTCCATGGAAACCATAATGAAAGTGCATGGCCACTTTTCCCCCTTACTCTGTCTGCCTCCTGAATGACCTTGCTGGAACACACAGGGGCCACTGTTTTATGCTCTTCCACTTCTTAGTAGGGATCTATAAATATAATACATTTCTTTCTTTAAGATAGAACCGAAATCTCACCAAACCTGATTCAAACAATCCCTAGTACCTAATCAAAACAAACTGATACATGCAGTTAATAACTTTGGATTTGCCTTTATCTCCTAACTGGACATAATACCCCTGACAATTATCAATTACATGAACATAATTTATTACCTCATCTTTCCACTAAGACTATCTAGATTTGACTTAAATGTGATCAGCTACTTTATATTTAATCTCTACTATAGTTTTATCTGCATAATGATGTCTATATTGTATATAAAAATAGTATCTAGGGATACTTTCAAAAATTAGTAATGAAACACTGGTGCATAACCATACTTTTTTTATTACACCAATAAAATCCTCTTTTAAAAAGTCAGAAACACCTAAAAATGATTTTTTACTTTGTTTTGCTTTTTCCTAGTTGGCCCCAGGTGCAGCATTGAGGTCATCATATTCTTCAGTTTATGACACTGTGTCATCTTTGTTCTGTGGAATGTTGTTCTACTGAACACACAATCAAAAACAGTTATGAAAACTGGAAAAATGTATTGACCACAAATATGTCAAAGGGACAGTTACTACAGTTGTTCTATAAATAGGCAATTGTAATTGCTTGAAGTGAAATCAATGGCAATAAGAGATTTTTTTTTTAAAAAAGGAACAGGTAAATCAGAAAGAAGACATAAAAATTAATGCAAGTAAAGTACTTATTATAACAGTATTATATGTTGAAATGCCATTTTTCATTTACCATGTTGACATTTAAAAAATTACAGCATTCAGTAGCGGGGAAGTTAGTGAAGAACACATTAGAGTTGTACATTAGAGTTGTTGGAGATTTTTTTTTAGACAACAATTTTCAGTTTGCACCCACAGCCTTTAAAACATTCTTGTACCTTAAAACATCCTTGTATCTTAAGTGATTCTATCCCTGATGACTTTTATTAAATAGCTAAGTAACAAACATCATAATATAAAGATATCCTTCATGGTATGTTCTTTATGATAATAAAAATAATGTTACTGCGATTTGTAAAAAAGTGTGGATTATACTCAGCCATCCTGCTTGAAAAGAAAATTTAGCAATGAACAATATTATGTTACACAATAAGTAAGAAGGTCCTGTCAATGAGTATGTGTGTGTGTGTATAGAATATACACACTCATTTGTGTGTGTGTGTTGGAGATTCAAGAGAAGTCATCCCATACCCTGTGAGTTCTTTTCCATCTGGCAAGTAGTCAAACAGCATCAGATGGATTCGCAAAGAAAAAAAAAAACAATCAATTTAGTAACATACATATGGAGAATTTATATCATCATAAATTCTAAAGAACAATGACGTGGAATAGAAATATTTATCTTCATTTTGGAACATGGAGAGATAGGAGACTTCACAGGACTTATAAGGGGAGTAACCTCATCCTTAACAAAAACTGAAACATATTGGAAGACTCGTGTATTTTAACAAAATGTGATTGGGGGGAAAAGCCTGTGGTGTATAGACTTTACTCATTAAACAAATTCAATTGAATTTGTTAAATAGATTAAGTACTTAAGTGGTACAGGAGCAAAATAACATCAAAAGAAAATTTTGGGGGTTACAATTGAGATGAAAAAAAATGTACAAAATGATGTAAAAATAAACTTTTGTAAAATAAAAAAAGAAAAGAAAAGAAAATTTTTGGAATGAATGCTGTTAAACTTTTAAAGGAATAGTGAGCCCAAAATGAATCCTTTATGTCTGGCCCCACCAAGTTTCAATACTTAACCTAATTGCGGTTTTAGCCTCTCCCAAAAGGGGAATTTTAAACCAATCTGGAGTTTCCAGGTCAGCACCTGTGAGACAATGTGCAGGATAAGACCCCCAGCCTTCCTGTAAGGAAGGTGATTTTTCTTAAAATAATCTTTCTTTACTTTAGCTAATAACCTTTTCCTACCGTCTTTCTGACTATTAAAATCTCTCCATTTTTCATAGCCTCTTGCAGTGCCTTTTAACTTACTAGGTGGGCTGCTGCCGGATTCATAAGTCCTTTAATAAACCCAATAAGAACACTCAAGTTATTCAGATGAATTTTGTTTTTTAATAATACCTAGACTAGATATACTTATCCCTAGTTTTCAGAAACATTTTTTAACCAAGACAAGAAACCTTAAAAAAGCTAGTTTAAAAAGAAAATTAAGTCCATATTTGTCTCTGTTTATTAAAAAAATAACTACCTAATAGCAAAAGTACCATTAAAAAGTCAGTAGAATGGGCCTCCCTGATGGCCTGGGGTGACTCTGCACTATCGCCCCTACTAGCTGAGTTACATCCAGGCCAGGAGGTGACCCACATATGACACAGCAACCTCTCCTGTCTTGCCTGCTGCTCCCCTTAGCAGTGTATTTCAGTACATCTGTCTGTTCTTCTCTTTACTCTGTCTCTGGTGAATCCTCACACCCCCTGCACCTCTGCCCTATACCCCATTTCTTCTAAGCAAAAAACAAAAAGTCACTGACTAATCCTAGAAGGAAGACCTATATTTAAAGACATAAAGATCATGTGATTTGGTGAAGATATAGTGACATAGTGAGATGGTGTGATATAAGTTAGGGACACAAATCAAAACAATACTGTTTTCATTTTTAATTTCTCTTAAAATCCAAGACATCTTTGAGATACTAAGGCTCTGTTCTATAGCAGGCCACCAATCTTAACTTTTATCACATTTGCAGGTTTGCAGTTTGGTGACAAAGCATGTCAATGGACGTGAACATCTGACAGTCACACCTATCTGGACTGAACTGTTCATATGATTATAAGTGAATGAACACCTCCTGTAAACATCCCAGGGAATCTGGGCCCTGCTGAGCAAAGGAGAAGAGAATGAGGGCATGATTGTGCCATAGACAGATCTGGGCAGTATCTTCTTAAGCCCCGAGGGAACCCCTGATGTCCTAAGTCCAATAGCTTTGCTGCTTGAGGGTGGAGACCAGACTGGAGAAGGGCTGGGGAAGGATCATAAATCTGTGGAATTGCCATCAAAGCACTATGACATTTATATAATACTTTATGATTTAGAAAGTTCCTTTGCATTCATTAACTCATTAGACCTTCACAACTCTGTGACTTAAAAGAGCAAGCAATACTATTTCCATGTTAAAGATGTGAACATTGATATTCAAAAAGATAAAATAATCTTTGTAAGGTCAGATACCTTTTAAGCAATAGAGCTGGGACTTAAATTGAGGTCTGTCGCTCTCCACGGCAGTATTATTTTCAGTATCACTCTTATCTCCAAGGCAGTAGAACACAGCCTCAGAGATGTCTCTTCCAGAAAGGTGCCTTGGTATTCAGTTTGAATGTATCTATTCCGTCCTGTCTTTTTCTGTTTCCCCACCTTCAGTTAGACTAAGTAATCACTCTTCTTAATATGTGAAACATAGATCTACTCTGTCATATCCGCCTCTCAGGTGTCACTTAGCTGCACTATGAAAATCCCAGCATCTGCACGCCGCCTTCGAGTCCCTGTCTTCAGCAAAGCCACAGCTCTGCTTTGGACTCCTTCCAACTATTCAGATGGGCAGGGAGGAGTTCCCCACCAGAGGATATAAAGAGACATGACTATTCAGCTCTTTTCATACATCTCCCAGATACCTGACTAATAATGTTCTCACCATGTTGAAAAAGAAACCCGGGTTGACAAATTTATTCTGAGTGCCTCAGTGACCAGTAGTCATTCTGTTCATCAACATCAGAACTACCTATGAGCCGGGTTTTGGACTCTGAGCTGGGGTGACAAGCATCTTTGTCCTGATTTTTTTTTTAAGATTTATTTATTTATTCATACAGAACTGGGGTACAGGCCAGAGATGTGGAGGGTGAGAGGATTCACCAGAGACAGAGTGGGGAGCAGAACAGGCAGATCAAGGAAGTACACTCACTGCTCAGGGGAGCAGCAGGCGGGTCAGGAGAGGTCTGCCGCGCCTTGTGGATCTCCTCCAGGGCAGGCGGGAATCGAACTCATGCGGAGGTGGCTTAAGCTTCTTAGTGCTGTGCTTTAACCTGCTGCGCCACCAGGGAGGGCCTTCTTTGTCCCGATTTTAACGGTGGCTCTAATTTAATCAGAAAATCTGCCCAAAATGTTTTCTGTTGCTGGTAACTGTGGGCACTTAAGAAGGACAGTGCCATCTCTTTACCTGCCCTAAGTTCTAAATAAATAAAAGACAGACAAGGAACAAACAGGTAAAAATAATACCCTTAATTTTTGATGAAAATGAAAAGTGAGTAATGAAGTTTACACCTTCAAACAAATGGACAGTCAAATACGGAAGGGAAGCGGTATCTTTCCAGAGAAACCGCTTCATCTTTCTAAGATCACTCATCACATTACTTATTTCACCTGGCTTGGTGTGATCCGTTTGTTCTTCATCTGTTTCTTTCTGGGTTAGTTTTGACAGTTATGTTGATCTAGAAATGTATCCACTTCTTCCAGTTTATTGAGATTATTGGTATATGGTTGTTCACAGTAGTCATTTAACGTCTTTAGTATTTCTGTGCTGTTGGTCGTGAGTTCTTCTCCTTCATTTTTATTAATATTTCCTCTATTATTTTTGTTATCCTAGCTAGCAGCTTACTTTATTTGTATTTTCAGCTTTTAGTTTCATTGAATTTTTTGGGATAGTGTTTTGATCTCTATTTCATATTTCTACTCTTATCTTTATTATTTCTTTTATTAACTTGGGGAATCATTTTCTCCTCTTATTTAAATTGTGTGAAATTTGTTATTAGATTGATTATTTAGGGTTTTTCTTGCCTTTTAATATGGACTGAGTTGCAAATGATATGAGAATCTATAGGTAACTTCGATCATCATTTTCATTGTTTCAAGATATATTTTTATTTTCTGTTTTGGTTTCTTTTTTATCAGTTGCTACTAGGCAGCATGTTGTTTAATCTCCAGGTACCAGGTATTCACAGTTTTTCCTACTATTTCTTATAGTCGATTTCTAGTTTTATGGTTGTGTTTTCAGGGAGGGTATTAGATATAATTTCAATATTTGTGACTTTATAGACAGTTGACTTGTGTCCCAAGGTAAAGACGATCACTGGAAATGTTTCATGTATATTTGGAGGGGGGAGGGATGTGTATGCAGAAGTTTTGGGGTGAATTGTTCTCTAGATGGCTGTATGCCTATTTGATCTAGCTTCTCATTTAAAGCTGCCATTTCCTTATTTTTACTTTGTCTGTTGATCTGGCCATTGTTGCAGGTGGGCATTAAGGTCCCCCTGTGTCACTAGCAGTATCTCTCTTAGGTTCTGTTAACAGTCTTATGTGTCTCAGTGTTTCATCATTTGCATATATATATACACATATATACATATATATATATATATATATATATATATTCACGAGTGTTATTTCTTTTTCTTACGCTAGATCCTTAATCACAATATAGTGTCCTTCCTATTACCTTTGTTAATTGAAAGTCTGTAACTGTTGCTTTTTTTTTTTTTTTTGGTTGCTATTTGCATAAGAGCTCTCTTCCAACCTTGAATTCTAAGTCTTCCTCTTTGTTGGTAAGGTGAGTTTCTTTTTAGTAGCTGAAGGTTGGATATTGTTTTGTGATCCATTCAGCTACCCAGCACTTTTTAACTAGTGTGTTTAGGACATTAACAGAGTGATTATTGAGATAAAAGAGTTTATTGCCATTTTGTTATGTTTTGTTTTTGTTTGGGTGTGTCTTTGTCTTTTATATTTTTGTGGGCATTCTGTTATGTTTTGTTTTGTTTCACTTCTGTTATTTTGCCTGTTGCTTTTGTTTTTTGTTTGAAGGTTGTACTAAGATTGCCATACAATGAGCTATTTATGTGATTCATTGCACAGTCAGGTCTCTGTTTGGACCATATTGTTACTTTCCTAACCCTCCTCCTCCTTGTCAAAACTATTACCTTGGTAATCCAGTGCTTTATCATATGCAGCTGAATAATGAGAAATTATTTTTGCTTTTCAGTAATGCTTCTTACTCTACCTTTAAATCTTGGCCATTAATATTGCTGGTGGAAGATTCAAGGTTAGAAGTCTTCTGTCTTTTTCTTAAATATTTTAAAATATCACTTTTCAATCCCTTAGTGTCTGCAGACAGTCTGATTTGGGTGTTTTGTTTTGTTTTGTTTATAGCTTACGCTATTCTCTCTGGATAGTTTTAATGTCCTGTCCTTGTTGCTGATTCTTGACAGCTTTATTATTTTGTATCTTGGTGTCTGTCTGGTTATTTTGTTTGGCGCTCTTTGGGCCTCCTGGAGCACAACCTCTGATTTATTTCCCAGATGGACATAGTTTTCAGTGATTTTTAAAGTAGGGCTTCTGTGTCTTTTTATTTTTTTTCTGGAACCCCCCAATATGTGGGTATTTATTTCTCTTTAAATTGTCTTAAGAGAACTCTTACACTGTTCTCAATTTTTTCTCTGCATTGTTGTCTGTTGTTTTCTCCAATATTGTGTTTTCAAGTTCATTATTTCTCTACATTGCTTCTGTTTGTGTACTGTGGAGACCCTCAGTTTTGTTGTGTGTGTGTGTGTATTTTTAAAGCATCTATAGTATTTTTAACTCCATTATTTCTGTGTCATATTTTCATGTTCTTTATTCTGTTGTCATTTTGCAGCCTCAATTTTTTTTTTAAGCTCATCAGCATTGCCACGATGTTGCCCTGTATTCTCCTTCTGTCATTCTCTGCAACTCCACTGATTCATGGCTCCCTGGAGGATGTTTTTGTTCTGGCATTTGTAATCTGTTCTTCTGTCTCCTCATTTTTTATTTTGTATGGAATTTAGTAGGGATAGATCTTCAACTGTTTTTGAACCTGTTGGAATAGTTGGGGGACTGGTACCAGCAAGGGGTAGTAAGAATAAAGGAGGACGAGGCCAATACGCATCAAAGAATCTCCAGCAGCCTCAGGAATTTGAACTCCCTGCTGTGAAGCATGTCTTTGTGGAGGGTGGCAGGTGTTTTGGATAGCTAAGCCTGGGTTTTTATAGTAGCCTCTTCTATAGGGATGATCAGGTGCTCAAACCTAATTCAGGCTACTGCCTTTCTGTGTTAGGAGTCTCAGATTCAAGCCAGTAGTTCCTTCTCTGTGCCCCTCCCCATAGGTCTCCAGCACCCTATATCCTGGGCATCTGCTGGTGCACCCCCTTCTCCAGTGCAGTGCCATATCTGAAGAGCCCTGATGTTAATGTATGCCAAGGTTAATGATGTACCTGCAACTCTTCTTCCCTCTCGTGGGTTCTACTGCCCAGTTATCACTGTGAACGAAATTTACTTAGAGCTTTTTTTTTTTTTTTTTCCTAAGGGGCTTATAATCAGCATTGTCCTCAGGGGATTTTGGCTTTGTCTCCATCAGTGTTTAAGACACTTCTGCAGGAGGCAAGCCAGTGCTTTCCCTCTGCCACCATCTTAAGACACCTTGCCAGTACATTTTTTAACTGTAGGAGATAAACTGACCACAACTATTGCACTTTGAAGCAGTCCTTCTGACTCAGTTGTTGGGTATAGAACAGTGACAAGCAATTGTTTAGAAGTCCTCCTTTGTCTAAACATCAGTAAACACTGTGAAAATCAGATTCACCTATTTAATACCATGGGATCTACTTATTTTTCAAATATAATAAAATTCCCTGTCTTTGCAAAATGAAACTAGTGTAGATTTGCAGAATCCTAAGAACTTAATTTATTTCCCATTCACTTTTTCACATTTCTTGTTCTTGAGGAGAAAAAAACAAACTAGTCAAGTGGTGATAAAACACAGGAGTGATTGATGGCTCTTATGAGAAGTCCTTTCTGAAGCACGTAATTTAGAAAGAAAAGTGACTCATGTTTTTCTTCCATTATATTTTTCATGATTTTTTTCTTCCTAAAATAGTGTGTTATTTAAACGAATGCATAATGTATGTCCTGCCTAGTAGAGAAATTTGACCCAAAATATATATTTGTTGACCAGAATCTAGCTGTCAGACATACTTAATCTATTATCTTGATAAAATCAACTTCAGGGAAGGTCTCAGATTGTACTGTCATCAAAATTGATTTTATCAAGTAAGATAATCTTTACTGTCAGCAAGTAGCACTTTCTTAAAACTCCTAACATTTCTTCCTTTCACTCTGCCACTATTGACCTTGGAAGCCCAAATGAAGGTTGCAAGACAATTATGATCATAAGTCATCAATTAAAATCTCCCAAACAGAAACAAGCAGCAGGAGCTTGAACTTGAGCCAGCAGCTCACAGCACATTTCACATGGAAGGAAAGAAAGCTGAAATGGTAGATTTATAAAGCTACATGTTGAAAATATACCCCCAGGATTCAGGATGTCCATTGTTTGAAGCAATAAAGTACAAATGAAACCTGCCTTTGCATGCACAATTGGGCATATTCTTCCATAAATGCCTGATTGTGTATGCAAATGAGTGTTTTGCGCACCCAGTTACCTGTTTGCTAGATTCGTATTTTTAGGGTTGGTGTAAGTGCTTTTATTATTTTTTTAATAAAATTGTTCTAAATCGTGTGCCTATGAATGATGCTCTGGAAAATTATTATTTCCTTAAAATCAGATTTAAACAAGTCTCTCTGAGACCTTTCAGTGAATAGATCTATGTTTAAAGTGAAATGCAGAATTAAAGCAATTACCTGGGAGTTTCAAGGAAAATATACCACCATGCATGTATTTACATCATTCTGGGATTTTTGGTGGAACAAAGGCCCTAGATCATCCAGTGCTTGTGGCTTTGTACTTGATACCTAGTTTAGCCACTGCGGCACCAGGGTCTAAGAAAACAAGGTAGCTTCCATCTCTTCATAGAATTTATTCTGGCCTAGAGAAGTGCATCTATTGCCCTTCAGTGATCATATGTGCAAGCAAATAAGCTTTCCACATAATGTGTTCTGACTCGCATTTATTCTGGCTTTTCTCAGAAAAGAAATAGTGAATATAAGGATACACTAAATTAAGGTTACAAAACTGTGAGAGGAAAAATCTCAGAATAATTTTCTTGACACTGCATTCAACCCCTTCAGGACCCATGGTGATAAAGCACTGTAGATTTATTTTCATGTGTAAAAACCCGGCTCTGTTCCTCTGGGAGCTGGTATAGAAGACACTGGGAGATTCCGGGATAGTTTATATTTATCAGGTAAAGTGCTGTCTGCTCGCTAATAAGCTTCATAAATATTTCTCCCTTCTGTTGGAAAGAACTAAAAAAAGATCCAATTTTGCAATTTAAAGAAAAAAGCCCATTTTCAAAGGTTCTAATACCTTGGTAGAAATATGTAGCTAGCTGCCTTCTTGGCAAAACTGAGCATCATTCGTCATCTTGGCTTCATCAACACACCATTAACTAGCCAAGCCTTTCAGCAGCTGGATAGATGACTAGATCAGACTCACACTATATATTTATATATTTCTTATCTCTGTAGTTGTTAAACCTAGTAAAGGAGCCAGATTTCTTTAGCTGGATCTAAAACTGATTTCTTCGTTGACTATCCCAGCCAACATCTTAGTCCGTGAGATGCACAAAACAGCCCCTTTAATGCTGTACCGTCTCCCTTCCTATTTCTGTTCATTTCTGATCCTGGGAGATAAGGCCTTCATTTGCTTCATTCTTGAGAACAGTGCACCTCCATATTCATGCTGCATTCTATCCCTAAGTAGAACTATCTGGAATTGTATGCTAGCCCAGTTGAGTCAATATCAAGTTAGCTTTGCTGATAAGTCTGTTCAGGCCTTGGGAATTTCAACCTTTTCAGTGGATACTACCTTGAACCTCAGCTTCAAAAATAGTTTTGCCCATACCTTTATTTGTCCATGATCAGTAGGTCTGTGTCCCTGACATTTGTTTCCATCTCTCTGCTACTGAATTTTACCAGCCTGTTATTACTTCTAGATTGACATTTTAGACTTTGGCCTTTGCTTGGATCTTTGTTCCAGTTGCCACTTTCTTTCAAATAAATTGCTTATATATTTATTTGTTTTCTCATATCTCCACAGGTATTTATTAAGTGACTTGCATGTTTCAGGAGAGTATTAGGCAACCAGCTGTACATAGGACAGAGGCATGGTCTGCATGGGTCTTGCTGCAACTAGATGCGTGCTGATTGATCGGATGCCTAATATTTACAGGGTCTATCAATCAGTCTAGACTGAGAAGCTGTTCTGCCACATACTGAAATCCGTTGAGTCCTGTTCAGCATCACACATGACTTCAGGGGATTTATGATCTAGTTTGGGAGATTAAATAAGCTCACTTTACTGGAACAGCTATTTCTTTCCCACCTACCTCATTGTATATGAGGCTGGAGAAGGGCAGGAGTCCTGGGTATTAAAGATGTGGTACATATATACAATGGAATATTACTCAGCAATCAAAAAAAGATAAATTCATGCATTTTGCAGCAACATGAATAGAGCTGGAAGGGATCATTCTTCATAAAATAAGCCAGAAAGAAAAAGAAAAATGCCAGATGGTCTCACCCATAGCAGGAGCATAATGGATCAGGAAACAAACAAACAAAAAAGCAACGGTAATAAAGTAAAAATGAAAAACAACAAACAACTATAAACCAGATACATTTTACAGGGGTAGAGAGGGAAATGGATCAAAACTGGGATGGAAAAAGTGCATAGGACTATGGAGGTGGCACATGGGTGAATTGGTGTTGGGATGTCCACGGGGATTAAAACCAAGATTAAAAATAAACAAAATGGAGAATGATGTAAAAACTAAATTAATACAAATACATTTTTTTAAAAATTCAGATCCTAAAGTGAAGTGTGCATGAAGAAGTGTGAATTTCTATATTAACTTTCAAAAACAGGCACTAAGCAGAGTAGTGGAGAGTTAGAGCTAAGCCAAAACCACATTCCTCTCTTTTTTAAAGATTTATATTTATTTATTTATGTATATAAGAAGTGGGCATAGGCCAGAGGTGAGGGGTGGGGAGGAGTGGGGAGCAGAACAGGCAGATCTGCTGAAATACATTGCTGAGGGAAGCAGTGGGTGAAACAGGAGAGGTCTGCTATACCATGTGAGTCACCTCCCTGGATGGGGACCAAACTCATGCCCCAGCAGCTGGAAGAAATAGCTTAATAGAGTTGAGACTTTAACCCTTGTACCACCAGGGAGACCCTAAGACCACTTTTCTTAAGAAAATCCTAGCATGGACTTTTTGTTAGGAAGACACAAATAAGAAAATAAAAGTATCCTCGAGTTACTAACCATGGTCTGGGGTACATATAGTAGATATATATAATGATTACACCATGTTCAAAGGCCTATAAAAAGTCTTTTTTTTTTTTTTTTATGCATACAGAGCTGGGGCACAGGTCAGAGGTGCAGGGGTGGCGAGAGGTTTCACTAGAGACAGAGTGGGGAACAGAACAGGCCAACCGATGAAGTTACACTACTGAGTGGAGCCGTGGGTGGGTCAGGAGAGGTCTGCAGTGCCATGTGGTCGCATCCGGGGCCTAAGGTTGAACTCATGTTGAAGTGGCTTTAGTTTCTTAGTGCTGTGCTTTAACTCTCTGGGCCACCAGGGAGGGCCCTGTTTTGTTTTGTTTTGTTTTGTTTTGTTTTGTTTTGTTTTGTTTTGTTTTGTTTTGTTTTGTTTTGTTTTGTTTTGTTTTGTTTTGTTTTGTT
>NW_004567126.1:8618693-8639050 GCF_000260355.1 Condylura cristata
TTTGTTTTGTTTTGTTTTGTTTTGTTTTGTTTTGTTTTGTTTTGTTTTGTTTTGTTTTGTTTTGTTTTGTTTTGTTTTGTTTTGTTTTGTTTTGTGTGTAGGGGAGTACCTCTGATTAAGCACAGTCTTGTAAAATGAGGAATGCAAGGAACAGGCAAGTTATAAGTCACCATTCAGTGTGAAGATATAAATTGCCCAAGTTGATCTAGTCCGTATATAATACAGATCTTGGAACTGCTGTGTTCAGACCCCTACATTTAATAAATACAACAGAAATCACCATGGTTAGTAACAGAAAGAAAAGTCATGCCCTGTGTCTTGATTTCAAGAAAAATTGTATTTCAGTTGTTCATGCTATGGTTTTTCTTATCAACTTGTGTATCAGCTTTGCAAGCATGTAACTATAAAAACCTATTCTATTGTATAATGCTTGATTGGGGAATCTCAAGGCCTTTTGTTAAGAATAGTTCATGTCCAGTTTTAAAACATGCTGTAAGTCATATCTCCCATGATGAAGGTTGAATGGATGGCAACTACTTTTTTTTTTTTTTTTTTTTGAGGGTAAGTAGAATTACTCTGGATTGGTCCACATTCCAGAAAGGTATATTCAGTCATCTTTTTATTTTTATACAGCTATACATTTAATCTTATAATTTAAAGACCTGCTTTAAGTGTAGTCTTCATGCACTGATTCTTCTTCAGATCCCTTTGCTTTATACCACTTGTGATTGTGGCTTTGGCCTTTAGCAATCTACTTTATCCCCTCCTTGTGGTTGTTCATTCCTGAAACATATACTTTGCCTAAATTTCTTTTTCCCTATGAAGTATCTTCCTAAAACTAATAATAGTTGCAATCATTGTGTTTTCAATGAATTTTGGTAAGTAATTAGCATGTATCACTTCCTTTAATCACCACATCCATTCTTTGAGGACAAATACTTTTATTATTAGCCCTGTTTTGCAGATGAAGAAACCAAGTTGTATAAAAATGAAGCAATTTTCCTGGAATACCATCACTAATAAATAGCAGAGTAAGGGTTTCTGCAAGTTATCGACGGACTTTGTAACTTGGACCTCCCCCTTTGCTGTTCTATGTCACTCAGAGTCACAAATGCCTGTTCCCTAGACCCATAGCAAAGGTCAGTGCATCATTCTTTTCATCTTTTAAAATAGGTATTTTTAGCCTATTTCATTCATCCTATCTCATACCATTAACAAGATTTTAAAAAGTAAGCTCCTTGAAGTACAAAGACTGTTTTCCACATGTTTAATTCTTTGTAAAATTTAGTTGTTCCTTGAATCAAGGATATGTACATTATTCATATGTGCAATAAATGTGTCATATTTTAATTTGAATTGAACACTCCAGTTAATCAGCCCCTTGGCAATACAAACTGTCAGACATTCAGTACAGTGGTGAAGAGGAAATGCTTGTTAAATTAATCAGACTTAAAAGTTAGTGATAAAAATACAACTCAGTATATCATTGAATCTTACAGCTTATGAAATAAACAAATAGTTTCCTTATACCTAATTTATCTTAGGTGTAACTCCTAGTTTTTAAGACCCCCAGTAACTTTATTTGGGCAACATCTATTATTTCATTATCTTATTAGCAGTGCCATTCTAAAAATTTACCTTTAATTGTAAAGCAAACTTAAGGGAAAGTTGTTTTGTTTTTCTCTATTCATCTCAATTAAACACATTTATATGTGCATAGACCTCCTTCTAGGTTTTTCAAGACCTCAGCACTTCAGGTAGACCTTGTCCTAAAGAGGCCTCATGGGTAGAAGGAGGGGCATGAAAGACAATGGGCAGATGCATATAAGAATGCATACAGTGTGCAAAGGACTGAGGAGGGTCTGAGCAAGAAGAGGCTGCCACTGCTAGCTGCTTAGATCATCCTGAACAAGTCCAATTCCTGTGGGCTGACCGAAATGTGCAAGAGGGGTGTGACTAGGGGTCATTACCATTGTGTAAACTCAAGAACAGCATGATTCAGATGATGACAGAGTTTCATCAAGGCAGTGGAATTGGTTGGGGAATATGGCTGGTGGTATAGAGGATAGATAGGATATTCAGGGAAGGGGAAATGGAGAAAGCAAATTAAGTGGGTAAAAAATCAAGGGCTTCTCTAAGAAGCACAAACTGTTCAGTGCAACTGAGAGAACACAGGATCTTTGATGAGGGTGGGGGAGATAAGCAGAATTGGAAAATCGCTTGTGGCTATGTTTTGTAGGCCTTTAATGCCATTGGAACACAACCTTGATTTTTATCAGGTCTTTTTTTTGTTTGTTTTCATTTTTTTTTTTAGAGTGTGCTGACATTATTGATTGGGAATCTATTTGGTAACATGTTTCACTTCTGAAAAAAAGCAATTAAGAACTCCATGAGAAATCTCAGGATGTTGCTGGTCCTTGCACCCATGCAAGCATACCATGTCACCAGCAACCATCATTTGATTCCCCAAATGATTGTCCAGCCATTCTCATGCTTTGATAATATTAAGCATTTCTATTTTTCTGAAGTAAAAATACAACTATTTTCTAAATTCAATGTAAGGTATTAATATTGCTTCCTTTTCAACGCCATTAAAGGCCATTGATTATTGTTTGTCTTCAATGTTTGCAGATACACTTAAGAGAAACATCTGGATTCCAATATCCATTTCCCTGACTTTCCTTAGGGTGTTTAGTGAC
This sequence comes from Condylura cristata, assembly GCF_000260355.1. NCBI lineage: Eukaryota > Metazoa > Chordata > Mammalia > Eulipotyphla > Talpidae > Condylura > Condylura cristata. Next base: position 8,621,393 of record NW_004567126.1, read on the forward strand.
AGTCTTCAAAAATGAAGACTCCCAAGAGAATTATCTTACAGCTGAATGTTGAGGTATATACCATCATTGAGTTGTTTGGTTTGGCTGTGTGTGCATGTTTGAATTTACGCAGTTCTTGTAACACCCTGAAAATGTAGCTGCCTTTGAGGTTTGCTAGAATCGATCCAGGGTTCGAAGAAGATGCCCTGATTCATTTCTTGAACCATGAGCTCCTGTTTTTGTAAAAGGACACTTATCCTCTGTATAAACTAGCAAAGGTTTGCCCACTCGGCTGTTCTTTTACAGAGCAGGACAGCGTTATCTTTTGCTTTCTCCCAGGTGATAGCCATTGGCCAGGTCTTATGAGACTCCAGAAGGCCTATCTGCGCATAAAGTGGAACATCCTTGAGCAGCAGCTTACCCCATGCCATTCCCTCTGCATGAAAAAGGGATTATCTTTCTCCAATTTCTTTTCCTCTGTTCTGGCCTGTCTAACTTTAAATGACCCTTTCAGTAATGGCATATCCTCCAAGAGTAAACCTCTAAATGCATTGCTTAGTCATGGATTCTTTCTAATATTTTTCTGGTGGCTGCTTATAATGAACTGAAGCTGTGCCTGAAACCTGTGAGATGCCCTCTCTGGGTCATCTTGGGACCTCCAGGGATAGAATTTCTACACAAGGAACCGTGAGGAACAGGAGCTAGATAGCATCTCCCAAGACTGTGTGAGGCCCTGGACAAGCAGGTTTGCTGTGGTGAGGCACACTGCCCCCTGCATTCTCTCATCTCATCTGCAATGCCTACAGTCCTCGATCCTCCCAGGCATCATTTACTACTGATTGAATCTGCTTTGGGTACTGAAGGCTCCACTTTTGTGTGGCCACTCCTTGCCAGTGTGACTATCTGGCTAACATTTGTCTTTTGCCTTTGCCTGTTAGCAGCTTCCCACTTCCAGTCTCTCATGTCTGCTCCCCTCCCAAGTCTCCCCAGTTCTGATGGATGGAGCCTGACTGAATTAGCATATTGAGGAAATTCCAGGATAAATCAGGTCTTCAAATTTATTTAGATAGTGCTTGAGCAAAATAAGATGAGGTAGATTGGTTTAGTTAACCAGTTTGCTTGGACCACAAGCTGAAAGTTGTGTTAATTTAGTTGGCTTATATATATATATATATATATATATATTATATATAGCCTTCACCAATTTGTACTTCAAAAGTGGATGTTCATTATTGAGTGTATAATGAAATCATGTATAAAGCTAATGTCGGCCCTCCCTGATGGTGCAACAGATTAAAGCGCAGCACTGCAAGCTAGCCACAACCCACTTCAGTGTGAGTTTGATCTCTGGCCCTGGAGTGGCACACAGGGCACAGCAGACCTCTCCTGTCTCACTCGTTCCTTCTCAGCAGTGTACTTTATAGATCTGCCTGTTCTGCTCCCCATTGTGCCTCTCGTGAATCCTCTCACTGCCTCTGTACCTCTGGCCTGTACCCCAGTCCTGTATGCATAAATAAATGAAAATCTTAAAAAAAATAAAGTTAATGCCTCCCAGGGTTTTTTCCAAGAAAAAAGATTTGTGGATGTGAGCAATACATTTTATTTCCCAGATAAATTATTGTCAAAAGGTTCTTTGTAAACTGAAGCCTAAATCCTTCTTGATGAAATATAAATCAATCCAATTAATTCACCTTTTACCTTTAGTAAATGTGGAAACAACTGACAACCATGTCCATCATGACAATAGAAAAGCTTGGAGGAAATGATTGTACTCTTTTCTACAGTATATCTAGTTCTGGGCTGCAGTTTTTTTGTGTCCAAACAGAAGGCTTTCCACTGCATCCCAGTACTGTTCCAATCCACGCTTTGGCCCCAGACGCTATGGGTGGCCCGTTGACCTGGGTACCTGCCCTCCCAGAAGAACAGCTAAACAGCAGGACGTGGTATTCAGAAGTGAGGTGTCCTTTTGGAGAGCAGTCAAGTAGAAAGGATAAGAATAATTTTGGTTGCCCCCCACCCCCAAACCATTTGGTTTCCAAGCTGTGTCCTATGAACAAGAACTGATTGCCATCCTCAGTACCACTTAACTGCCTGTTATCACAAACTGCTTAGAGAACTTGAAACTCATGTGAACAGAAAGAGACAGACAGGGGGCCATGGTTGGGGGTCAAAAATATCACTCTGATGGTAGCAGATGGAAGAATCATAAAGGGGCTACAGACAAATCTAGGCAAATTGTTTAGTAGTCCCCTTTCTCCTATTTTCCACATCTTCCACATCCAGTTGATGGATAGATTCAATTTTTTACTACTCTCTCCAAAGCCATTTTCTTAAAAGGCTGTATTCTTGACTACAACACATGTCAATGAAACTGCTCTACCTGGTACCTTTCAAAGAAGTCATGCGGTGTTCGGCTTGGGCTCTATGCAGGCTATTCTCCCTGAGATCTGTGTCCTCTCTTCGCTCTTGTAAGTAAATCTGAGTCTGGAGTTGGGATACCACTTAGCAGTGTTTGCCCAGACAGTTGATCACTCGATTCTTCAATTTTTATTCTCCTTTCAACTAAAATTCCTCTCAGGACTGCCCTGGTGGCGTAGGAGTTAGGTCTTAGCATTGTCACCCCTGCAGCCTGAGTCCCATCCCTGGCCGGGGGCTGACCCACATATGGCACAGCAGACTTCTGTTTCACAGCAGTGCTGCTCTTAGCAGTGTATTTCAGTAAATCCATCTCCCCATTCTGTCTCTGGTGAATCCACACCCCTACACCTCTGGCCTACACCCCAGTTCTTCTATTCATAAACAAATAAACAAATAACTATTTAAGCAAATTAAATTACTCTCTTCTTCACATTTGAGTCTGTAGAATGCTTGGCTTTTACTATGTAATACCGATTATCCCCCACTTCACATCGTAACCCTCTCACTTTCCCTACACACAACTCTGTTGTGATAGAAATACTGTGATGGGACTCTTCCTGTCTTTAGTATAGCTTGTGGGTGATTAGTACCTAAAAACATTGTCCTTGAATAACTTAAAGTGCATTTGGGGAGCGAAGAAAAAGCAATAACAATTATCCCATGGTTATTAGTCATTTGTGATAGGAGAACATTCTGGAAAAGGGACTATAAGAAATTCAGTGGGAAGCATGATTATTTCCAGTTACAGTTATCATGTCATGAGAGGCTGTGTAGAGAAGGGATTTGTGGTGAATGATGATTTGGTTAGGGAAAAAGAAGTGATACATTGCAGGCAAAGAGATTGAAAGAAGCAGAGCACGTAAAGATTCCCCATACAGTGTCTGTGTCCTCTCTGGGTTTAAATCTGGGGCCTAAAATTACTCAGTTATAATCATCAAATTAAAATGAACACATGGAATTCTTAGAAACTCAACCACCTCCATTAAAAATAATCAGAGCTTCAAACTTCACATGTGAAAATAAAATGAGCTAGTTCTTCAAAAAAGCCTATAAAAGCACCATGGAGTTTTCCTCATTAAAATCAAAACCTAATTTTACAGGTGATTTCCTAGTTGTACTGCTGAAGTGAAAGTCACTCTTGAGTGTGTGGTGTTAGAGTAGCAGGACGAGAGAAGTCCTCTCTCTCTGGGGCAGGGGTCTACCCTAGGATATCTCCCTTGAGGTGTTGAGGAAATGAGAGAACAAAACCCTGGGAAGAGAGAAAAATCATTTCACATGCAAAGGGATCAAATCAATTTAATTTTTTACGTGAAATGTTTTTCTTTTCAGCGACTCAAGGAGGTTAAGGGTGATAACTTTGTATAGGACAGATCAAATTTGCAGTCATCCTTTGCAATTGAGAAGTAATTAAGCATTTGTAAAATGACAGTTTTCAAATGAAATGTCTGAGCAGAGTCTCCCTCAGAAATAATGATGTGGTCTCTTTGGCTGCAAGTGATGACACAGATGACTGAATCTTTCCTGCAGGTCCTGCACTCCCAGGCCACTGTCATTCATGGCAGGTGCCCCATGCTGCTCTCTGTGACCTTATCTCCCTGCCCCCACCTTTCAGTGCCAATGATTCCTGGAGATAGCATGGTCCACACACCTGCATTTTGCCATGAGTTCAATTCCCTTCCATTCAGTGTAGTTTGTTCTAAATGATGACATCAGTGAGATGCGTAGCCTGGAGTTGCACTGCTGAAGGTCAAACTAACAGCTTTCATCTCTCACTTTGTTTGCAGAAAATTTTAGTGAAAAGTACATGGCGAGGGAGTTCCATCCAGATAGATCTGAGTTATAGTAGTTGGGTGCCTTCTTCAGTGTCTTTGGCAGTGTTCCCTAAATGATCTTTAAAAATGGCTAAGAAACCCCTTTGAGGATAGTAGTTTGTTCTATTATTGAGAAGGAGGTTTAGGATGCCATCACAAGTGCATCGAGGCTATTTTATAACTTAACTGGATGTCAGTAGAAATATCCTTTTCTGTGGAACCGAGATATCAAGTTACTGAGTCTCATGCATGCACATGGTTCTTGATTCATACACAGCTAACTTAACATTTTCTTGTTAAATTTATTTGGAAAATGTTCACTTCACCTACCTTAAGTTCAACAGGAGAAAAAGTAATTTTGTGATGGTAACTACAGAGGCAGCCATGTGTGATCCAGGAATAATGATTCCCAGTGCTGATACTTTATTTATTTTTTTATTTGCATGCAGTCAAAGTAGATGTGAGTACTTTCTTTTTTATCCAAAGATTTATTTATGTATACAGAACTGGAGTACAGCTCAGAGATGTGGAGGGTGAGAAAATTCACCAGAGACAAAGTGGGGGAGCAAGATAGGCAAATTGACAAAATACACTGCTGAGGGGAGAAGTGGGTGAGACAGGAGAGGTCTGCCTCGCCAGTGGGTCACCCCCTGGTCAGTGATCGAACTCATGCTGAAGTAGCTAGCTTATGAAGATCATTAGCTTCATAGTGTTGTTGCAGCACCAGCAAGGGCCCAGATGTGAGCACCTTCTATGTATCTTGTATTATGCTAGGCATCAGGGATACAAAAATGAATTGCACAGCTCCCCGCCGTGGAATAGAGGAAAGTAGGCTATCCACAAACAGATGTGATGATGATATAGCATTAATGCAGAAGTATGAATGGGAGGGTGATTGCCACTGTAAAGTATCACAGTGGAAGGAACTGTTAATTATGCACAAAGCATATGGGAAGGATTCCTGGAAGAGAGGCATTCCAACTGATCCTTTAAAGGAAGAGAAGGAATTGAGGCACAAACAGGGAATATGAGATGAAAGGCGGTGTTGATGGTGCCCTGGGATTACAGTGTGAGCAAGGCTCGGAGACATGACTACTCATAGCCTGCCCACAGTTTTGGGTTATTTGGTGTCTCCAGAATAGAGAGTAAGAATAGAAGGAGAGGAAGAAATGGGACTAGAAATGTCACCTGGAACCTGCCATGAAAAGTTTGTGAAATATTGGTAGAAAGATGGCGTCCTTAGAAATTAGATAGCATGAGACAATAGTCAGTTTAAGGATCTTTCAGGAGCTACCAAATCTTTGCTACTCAGTTTCTTTAAAGTGAATGTGAGAATAAACATAAAATATGTTACATACCTGAATTAAAATTTTGATGCAGAGCAGACTGTCCTAATTGTTAGTTCTCTTTAGGCACCTCTCCCTTTATGCCACCTACCTAAAATTTTAGCTTGTCCTATAGGCAAGAAGACATTGAAGAACTTGAGAAACAGAAGTCACTGGGTTAGCTCTTGGCTTGAAATAAGTCATTCTCACACTAGTAGGAACAAAGGCTTGCATTACAGTGGGGTAGCTGACAGGGTGCCAGTTGGAAGCCTATTGCACTAGTTCAAGAAAGAACTAAAGAGGGTTTTACTCAAGGCTGTAGTGGTAGAAGTAATAAAAAAGAAAAGATTCCAAGCACATTAGAATTCACGACAAAATGGGGCTCTCTAATGGACAGGAGGAATCAAGGCCAATAGGTTTTTCTGCAGCGAACAAAGCAACTCCCTGGAGTTAACATGTATGTTCAGTTGGAAAGCCCAGACACCCATGGAAAAGCAGGATGCCTCGGAGGGCCTAGGACAGGCTAGTTTCCAGGAATGTGTCCATGGATAAGGGCTGGTTGACTTCCCAGGAGCTCTAGTCCTATCTTATTATCATTGATTATTTCTGCTGCAAATCATATTTGCAAAGAGAGACAATCATTTTTTATTAATTCCCTTCCACAACAAGATGACAAGCTAGATTGCCCAGCATCACCAGCAAAGCTGAGACTAACACCCTGGAGCCTGGGTTCAACCAGCTAACCTCCTCTCTATTACTTGGGCTTTACTGAAGCAAGTACCGTAAAGCCTTACTTAATTAAAATCAAGAAAACAAGCTGCAGTGGCAGGGTTTGAACAGCCTCCAATGTTGGGAGGAAATAAAAATAGCAGTCCTTCATCCCTGGACTGGTCAAAATTATAAAAAGAGATATGACATTGTGTCTCTGAGCTGAATACAGATCAGATATGCAAAGAGCTGGCTAAAGTGCATCTAGATCTGTCGTAATCTATATAAGTCAAAGAAATGGAGTGTATTTGAACATGTAATTTCTGCCAGGTACTATAATCTAAGTTTTATAAACAAATGTTTTCACTGTACCCCCTCCAATAAGTTCTTATTTTAATACTTTTAGTAATGTCATCAGTAGTGTTGATTCACATAAAAGGAAATGGACACTTAGGGAGATAAGATATGTCACCTAAGAGTGTACAGCTAATGAGAACAGAGGAGCAGACAGGATTCCATGAGGCTGGGAACCGTGGGCCATGCCTCTGTGCAGGCTGTGCACACTCTGGTAAAGTGGGTGTCTCTGTTCTTTGTGTGGTTGATGTACATAATTGTGAGCTTGTTACCATACTTAGAATGAGCTTCAAGGCAGGTGATCAAGATGCAGAGACCACTGACATGACCCAGTTTGGTTGGGCCTAGTGGGTCCTCTCTGCTGTTTGCACGCTCAGTATTTGGTCATTCAGGGAGAGAAGCTCATTGGGATATATTCTGATCTCCATACTGTGTGTTTTAAGAACTTAACAATCTAGAAATAGATTAGCCCTAAGTGTACCCTCTGATCTCTTAATCCCCAGTCTTTGCAAGCTAGGTGCACCTCCATCCCACAGAATGTCTTCCCTCCTGACCATTAGGAAGGAGAATATTGGACCTAATTGACTTTTAAGGGATTTGACTCCTGTTCAGGCGATAATCCTCAAATTAATAATAACAACACAATGTTGATGACTACTTTAGTGATTTTCTTCCAATTTACTATACTGACTTCTATATCGAAAATCTGCTAGCTACAGCTCCCCTCCCTGAAGCGATTTCTATATATTCTCCAAATTGACCCTGAAATTATCATCAGGAATATTAGAGAGAGAGAGAGAGAGAGAGAGAGAGAGAGAGAGAGAGAGAGAGAGAGAGAGAGAGAGAGAGATAAGGCTAATCATTCATGTATCAAAGCCAATCTCAAATCCAAAGGAGTTCTCCTTACTTCAATTGCAGATTTTTCTTTTCACTCTCGATCCCAATACACTTTTCCATCATCTTTTCCTCCAGTTCAGGAATCCCTAAGCCTCCCAGACAAGTCACAGTGTCTTTATTCTGGAAATGGGAAAATGGGAAAGGCTTGGAGATGAGATGTTGATACTTACCTGATGAGTTTACTTACTGTAGAGACAGAGGAAGGCGTGGTAAGGATGGCAGTTCTCCTGGGACCAGTCCTCCCAGGGAAAGCCTCTGCCTCTTTGCCTTAACTCCAAATTATAAAGTCAAATAGGCAGTCAATTCCCTGTGAAAGGAGATGACTAGACAGGTTGCAGTGGAAGCAAGCAGGCAGGGCTAAAAGGACAGGGTGGCAGTCAGGGTGTCAATGCTTGCCGGAGAGATCTGGGACGGTCCCCATCTCAGAACAGGAAAAGTGTCTCCCCAATAGGAGTCTACAGTGCTGCTAATTGCCTGTTTCTGTACATGCTTCCGGCATGAGCAAGGGCAACTCTGTCGAGGAGGTGGCGATTGATTTTGGAAAGCATACTAGATCCATAATAGTGGAGAAATAAATAAAGACATTAACTTTTAATGTAAATAGGACCGAAGCATTCTCATTACCTTGTTGCTTGAAGATATAAGAGGAAATTCCTTCTGCAAATTTGAACAGCTTCAAAGTGTACTTGACAGTACTTGGAAAGAAGAAAAAGGATCCAAGTACCAGATAATATGTGCTTACAGGTGCCAAAGGTAACTCAAAGTGTTCGCAGAACTGGAGAAGCTCTGAGCTGTTCAAATAACTGTCTACTTAACTAGCACTGATAGGTGGCTGGTCATAGGCAGACTATGGGTTTGGACTTGACTTCGTTCATTCATTCACTCATTCAACACACACTGAGATCTTCCCAGAGGACAGGTCCTGATTATATTTCATAGCTATAGAACAAGGCATTACTGTGTTCACAGGGAGCCCTTGATCTAAATGGAGGGTAGGAGACAGATCTCTCTTAAGGCATTGAATGAGGGTAGAGTCAGCACCCTAGCCTGGAATTGAACTCAGGTCACAGAGGTTAGAGTGCTGAGACTTAACACGTAGGCCACCAGAAAGACCCAGAAACAGTCCCATCATTCTGGAGGACTGAACGGAAGTTTTAGTGAGGGCATCCAAGAAATCAAGGAAGTCCCCTGCGGAGTAGCAATCACTTTTAAAACCCTGGCAGCAAATCAGTGATTCCAATGTGTTTATACTACTATATATGTATCTGCATGCATTATCCATAACCCACAAAGTATTCCTGTGATAGATATTATTATGCTTATTGTCTACAGGTGATACTTAAGCTCAGAGAAGCTCAGCACTTTAACAAAGTCACACAACTGGTGTGTTGCTGATTTATGATCCTTTGTATTTTAACTTTAAATAGTACTACTACCATTACCATTCTATCCCTTCTACATCCCAGATTCATTAAAACAAAACAAAACAAAACTAATTTCTTATAATGGTATGCTCATCACCTTCAAAGTGTCCTCTTAAATGACTTCCCAGTTCCTTAGCTTGAAACTTAAGGCTTCAGTCTTAAATGGTTCTATGCTAACTTTTGGTCTTACACTCCTTCAGTGTTTTCAAAACCTTACACATCAATTAAACCAAGGTACCTGTCAGATCTGAAAACTTTGTTAATTTCCCTACATCCATATTAATTAAAAAAGCTGTTGTTGCTGATTAAATGTGGGAGGCATGGAAAAAAAGATGACAAAGTTGATTCTGCATTTTCAAGGTTGAGTGATTTAGAATATAGGTGCCATCACATAAAACCTGAAAATCATGAGGAGGGATGGTTGAGGGGGGGGGGTAAATCTGGTTTTAATGTCTCATTTGAATTGACAATGGTACATTCGTGTTCGTAGCCAAGCCTCCAGTTGGAAAATTGGTCCAGAGTTTAGAAAGGCAATCAGTGTAGGAGTTGGAGATTTTGGAACCTTCTTCCACAGGGATTGATATCTGCAGTTATGGGGATGAAGGAAGCAGCCCACAAGTGAATGAAATGAGAACAGAGGTCCTAAGAATGAATCCTGAGGGAAGTTCAAGGACTTATAATGAGTAAGGGTAGATAGATATAGAAGGCAATGAGATAAAGATTCAAAGAAAAATCAGATTCCTCTCAACATGTCTAGGGAAATACATCCAAGGAAGCCAGGGAATAATTTGGTTCCCAAATGAATGTTCCTCAATTTCCCATTATTCTGAGGGACTTTCCTTCACTATTGAGCATAACAACACAGAGGAAACACATTGCATGAGTATGACGTCTAACTCCTCTTCATATTGGGGGCCTTGCTTTTCAAATGGAAACGCTTTTGTTTGTTTAAATATTTACTTATTATGCATACAATACCTGGGGTACAGGTCAGAGGTATGGGGGTGAGAAAATTCACCAGAGACAGAGTGGGGAGCAGAATAGGCAGATTGACTGAAGTACACTACTGAGGGGAGTAGTGGGTAAGACAGGAGAGGTCTGCTGTGCCGTGTGGGTCACCCCCTTGGCTGGGGATTGAACTCATGTTGCAGTGGCTGTGGATAGCTTCACTGTGCTGTGCTTCAATCCATTGCACTACCAGGGAGGGCCCTGGAAACACTTGTTAGTAAAAATATAGCACCAGTGTTTCGGCGTTCATTGTGTACAACAGTGAACATGCTTGCCCTGACAGAGTTTGCTTCTAGTGGATTATATCACTGACAAGTTCAGTGATAGAGTTAGCACAAAGCATCATCGATGTTAAGGAAATTCTATTAAGGAAGGATTCAGAGCTGGATCATAAAGGATAAAAGACAGTTGCTAAGTCTGGGATGTAAGATGGGATTGAGTTCATTAGAAAGACATGATTGAACTAAAGAGATATAAAAGCAACACACACGAGTACAACTCCAAGAATTCAGCATGTTGGACTGTAGTGTACAAGGCAGAATGATAGGCGTGCAGGAGATTAGAGAGAAAAGGAAGTCAGACGGTGTACCATCTAAGTAATGGGTTTGATTGCATCTCAGATGATAGGAAGCCAATGAAAGGTTTTAAGTTGGGCAATTACAAGTTCTGATTACGTTGTAAAAGTTACCTCTGGCAGATGGAGGATGAATTGCAGAATGTGGAAATGAAAATGTGGAAGCCGCTATAATTGTCCAGGTAAGAGATGATAAGAGTTTGAACCAGAGTAGTGATGGTGGCGATAAAAAAAATATGGATTTCAGAACTCTTTTGGAGATTAATTTGCTGAACTGGTGATAGATTGAATTTATTGAAAAGAGGCAGGGGTCACAGAAGACTTGTGCTGGTTTATCATGGATAACTACAGGGATTGTAGCACCAGCGATTTAAGATAGGCAGGCATAGGAAAAGGATTGATATAGAGGAAAAGATACTAGCACTGGTTTTGGATTTATTGAATATAGAATAAAGATTCCTATGATGTCTCTGTAGAAAGTATATGACAATCATGTGACTATCCAAATGTAAATCTAGGCAAAGTCTCAGCAGTACCTCTTCCTTAGGAAGAGGAATGCCCAGTGCAACACCAACATTTCCGCAGCAGGAAGAGTAGAACTGTCCAGGATAAAAATGGACAATAAACTGTCAGAAAAAACATCCAACTTTGTATACATTTCATAGATGGGAGTAGAGCCCAGAATTTCAAAGAGAAGACAATGATCCCAGTGGTCCCAAAGAGAACAAAGTACTCTGATACAAAGAGAATTGGATTAGGAGATGAAAATAGTGCATGGTTCTCTCTGATGTAGCTTCCTGGTTGCAGGGGAGGCCAATCTTGACAGCCTCCTCGGCATGTACACAGTCCAGCCCTTCCTGGACTCAATAGTAGCCCTAGGGAAAGTGTGCTACCTTAAAAATGAGACATTGGGGACCCATATGAAGATGCAGGAAGGCATTGGCAAAGCTCTTTTGTAGCAAATGCTGAGCATGATTATTTGTTATGTGTGAGGGAAACACACTCCTGCTTTTGGGGACTTAGAAACAAACATATATATTGTGGTATTGTAGTAGTGAAGTCCAAGCTGGTCCAACACTTGCTGCATATATTAACGCATGAGGACAAGCTATTTCTAGAATTTTGGAGGTGCAGAATTAAACATCTACTTCATGGGAAGTGTAGTATTAAAGTCTATAGGTTTGGGGGAAGTTTTCTTATTTTATTTCTTTGACAGTAACACATCTTGTAGGTGCAAATATATGATATCAATGATAATTGCATTTTTGCTGGAGCTTCATTTTCATCCTCCCCCTTTCTCTTCCAATATTAATTATCAGGACTAAAAATAGTCCATTGTGGAATCAGCGTGCCTCTGGGAGGCTTCTACGGAAATCTGACATCTGCGCAGAAGAGTCCACTGAGATGTGTGTTTCTGTGAAGCTGTCTCCTATTTGTGAATTCAGTAAACATGTGCATAGTGAGTGCTGGTCTGTCTCTCACAATGGCGGTGAGTGGCAGCCTGTGAGAACAGTGTCTTTCTGAACAGACAGGGCTCACAGTGCCTGGAGGGAATAGAGAAGGCAAGGAATATTTGTGATTAAGAGCATTAATGAAGATAGAAAAATATTGGTACATTAACATACCGCAATGTAACTATTGTTTGCAACCAAAATGCCGACACTTTTAATAGGGTTTTTTTTTTCCTTTGTATGCCCCTACAAAGAATTATATATCCCACCCCCACCCCCATCTCATTTGGAGGAAAAGGATGTAAGGACAATTTAAAAACAGGGAAATTAATGAATTGTGTACCTTCACAGTTAAGCTATAGGTAGGTGAGCACTAGAAGAGACTCTATGGATTAATATATACCTGCTGAAATGAAAGATTTGCAATAAAGCTCTGCCTAAAATTACAGGTTATTACACATCCTGTAATATTTAATTATTGGACAAAGTAATCAGATATTCTTCAATTATCTTTTTGGAATGAATGGTAGTTTTGCTGGAGGATGAAGTCGGTGGGGAGTCACTTTGGCATGGATATAATGGTGTATTTCCTAATCATGATGACTTTTGACTTATGCCTGTGTTCACAGAGAAATTAAGATTGATTATTTTAAAACTGGACTGATCTTGAAAAAACTTGGAGATATCTGGTCATGTAACTATGGGGGTTTGTCTGGTGAGGAATTCTTGGAGTTTCAAAGTGAGGAGCTCTGTATGTTAGGGTGCAGATGAAGGCTAGAATGAGGAGGAAGGGATAGAGTGAAGAGTGAGAGGGACAGAAAAGGAAGGAGGAAGGTCTGAGCAGAAGGAACTGTTTCTCCTATGCCCATATGGGGATAGCTAACACAATTATTTTTTGTTACAGAATTATTTGTTTTAATTTTTAACTCTAAAATGTTATTTCACAATCAGTTCTCTTGATCAACTTTCTGTATATTATTTAACTCTCTCATATTCCTCTCATTATGTATATATAGTCCGTTCTGATCATCGAGGAGTGAATTTCATTAAAGCTAACAGTCACAGATATTTTCTGAGGACAGAATGTGTACAGAAGTAACACAAGTGAGTAGTAGTTATGGAGTAGGGCATGCATTAATATTTTGAAATTTACCTATTGCAGAAAGCATTAACCAATTGCTTATTATAATTTTTCTTTTAACAAATATGAATTATTTGTTTTGAACTAATGTAGACTTTAAATCCCACATTATGTCCTACATCATGTGTTAATTATGCTGGTTCTTTTCAATGTGCATAAGAATTGAAAATAACTATTTCTAGTCCAATAAAAACATAATGGAAAACAAACTTATCACAATAAAATAAAACTTCTTACAGCCCCTCTCATACCAAATAGACTGCAGTCACTCACAATGGAAGTGAAAGAGGAAACTCCACATGGAGAAGCCAGTCACTGGGCTGACTCTACTCCTGTGTTTATGTGAAGACAGTTTCCAGAAAATATCAAAGTTGTCATCTGCATAGTCTTCAGTTCTTTATTTTTTAAATATTTTATCTTTATGTTTATCTTATGTTTTATCTTTATCATACAAGAGCTGGGGTGGAGTTCAGAGGTGTGGGATGTGAGAGGATTCAACAGAGACAGAGTTGGGAGTAGATCAGGCAGATTGACTGAAATGTACTGCTAAGGGGAGCAGCAGGAAAAGCATGGGAGGACTGCTGTGCCATGTGGGTCACTCTTGCTACAGTGGCTACTGATAGTTTTATAGTGCTGAGACTTAACCCCTTGTACCACCAGGAAGGCCCAGCATAATGTTCAGGTTTGTGAGTATCTCATCTTGGAAACTTAAAGACACACACTACAGCAGTTTCTTTCCTCCCCTCTGGGACAATTGGGGAAATACTTGTGTCTCTTAAAACAGGGAAACACCGGGTCCTTTGTCCTGATTTTTTTAGCTATCCAAACTATGTTATAGGAGCATCTGGGTTTAGACAAAGCACCTCAGCTTGTTGTGGGAATGTGAAGGGTCAAGCAGTTCATTGAGAGACCCTAAAACTGAACTTCTGACTCCAGGTCACAGTTCCAGTCCTTCTTTAAACTTAACTTAGACTAAAACAGTAGAACAGTCTTTTATGATTTATATTTTGGAAAACACTATTAAATTTTATTTGAGAATAAAGCATTGGTTAAAATTATCCATAAATGTCTCTGAGAATTATCTAAATTTTCACCTACAGGGCAGTGTTTGAATATAAAGCATGATTTGGTATTGTTATAGATATGGTGCAGTAAATAAAAATATTAAATAGATCAATGTGTTGTTATATAGGGAGATTTAATATTATAAGTCATTGTCTTAAAAATTTATTAATTTATGTATACAAGAGCTGAGGTGCAGGCTAGAGGTGTGGGGGGTGAGAGGATTCTGGGGAGCAGAACAGGCTCACTGACTGAAATACACTGCTGAGGGGAGCAGAGGGGAACAGAGGGTGAGACAGAAGAGGTCTGCTGCACCATGTACGCTGGCTCCCTGGCCTGCTGGAGATAGATCTTGTACTTTAGTGACTGGTGATAGCATGATATCACTGTCTTTAACCCCTATGCCACCAGGAAGGCCCTGCATGATAAATATTAAAAACACAAGTTCCAAAACAATACTCACAGTATGGCTCCATTTGTGTAAACATACATATAAATCAAGACTATGGACTCTTACTTACAACTGGTGGTGGCTTCTTTCCAATTGGCAGTGGAGTAAATGAGATGGATCCACCAAACATATCTGGGAAAATGATTGTGAGTCCACTTCTTTGGTGTTTGTTTCTGGGTAAGAGATTTTTGGTTGTGCCTGGTTCAGATATTTTAATGCCAATTAACAATAAAATTGATCACAGAACTAGTGGAGTCCTCTTCCTTAAATCTCAGTTCTGAGCTAAAGGAGAATGAACAATCTCCCAAATCTAGGCCAAACTATAAAGAAGAAGCTCTTTTAAGAGGTGTAGAAAGAAACATAAACTAGAAAATGAACACAAATATTGATGGAACTGTGGGAGAAAGAATATTAAGTGACTCAAATTTCAATTTATAAAGGATGATCAATCAGGGAGTTATTTGTATTAAATTCAGATGCAGACCATGCTCATTGCACTTCTCTCCATGGCCTCTCCAAGAAACAAATTATAGTGCAAATGTATTTTTTGGCACACCAAACATTATGTACTAACTTATTCTTGATTAATATTACAATGTGTTGATGAAATTTTCTAAGGACTGCTTAGAGCTAAAATGAAAGGAGCTTTTTTTCTTAAATAAAATGTGTTGATACTTGTTTTCATGGTGACTATTAGTTGCATATTCAATTTCTTGTCCTTAGAAATTGTGTGGTAGGAAATTATTTTAATCACCAGAAATATTAAACTTCTGCATATGGTCCATGCCTTAACTATTTTTTTTTATTTTATTTCAGCAAATTTATTGAGAGCCTACTATGTGTATAGTAGCTGTAGGAATTTAAATGTAGTGATCACTTTCTTAAAAAATATACGCACATTCAAGAAACTGATTGCCTTAATAGGTCTATGAGACACTACACTCAAAATTGCACTACAACTTTACTGTTATTACAAAAGAGGTTGGCACATGGTAATGTGAGGAAGAGGATGTCCATGGTTCACATGGGCAGAGACTCAGCGGGGATCTTGGCTCTGCAGAATCTCCAAGTCCCAAGCATAGCCTAATGGGGAAAGCTTCTTGGAAGAGAACAAACTTGGTCATATCTTGGTCTTGAAAAAGAAAAGAAAATGTGAATCAAGTGCCAAAGGCACATGTGGGATTCCAGGCAGAGACCTGAGGAAGGTCATGCCAACGATGTGATAAAAGAAAATTATGTTTGTATTAACATGTTAAAGTAGTCACATGCAGGGCCCTCCCAGGTGGCAGAGCGGGTTAAAGCACAGCACTATGAAGCTAAACCACTTCAGCATGAGTTCATTTCCTGGCCAGGGTGGTGACTCACATGGTACAGCAGACCTCTCCTGACCTGCCTGCTGCTCCCCCCCTTTCTCCCCCCTTTTTTTTTGTTAGAATAGAGTTGCTTTTTATTTTTAAAATAAATATCATGGGCTAGTTAAAATTAGTGTTTGCATCATTAGAAGTTTTTTTTAATTATAATTTGTATACCTCTGCCGCATAATGCATGATTATTTAAACTGCAGAAGGATTCTGGTCTGATTTGCTAGGGTGATACCTTTAGTGAGGTGATACATACATATGATCAAGATTTGTTAATATGCCTGTTCTGCTCCCCACTCTGTCTCTAGTGAATCCACTCATGGCCCCTCCACTCCAGTTCTGTATGCATAAATAAATAAATATTTTTAAAAAAAGTAGTCATATGCAGATATAGACAGCATGCTTTATTTATGTTATATTTGGTTTATCTTCAGATGTTTTATGCAAATGCATTCTATATCTACAAGCTCAAAAATTCTGCCTCAGTAAAACATTCTGTTGTAGGTTATTGTGTCAGGCCCTGCTTTACAAACTGTCTGTTAACAGCTCTTACCTTCTCTGTTCTCACTGTTTTCTATGTAAACCTCATACTTCCAAGGCCTCTCTTCTTCCTTTGTTTCAGTAGTCACTGTTAATGCTCAGCACAAAACCTCTTAGTAGCTCAAAGCACTGACTGGGATGTGATGTTCCCATTTCTTTATCTTGTGTGTGATAAAGTTTGGGACTATTCTGATGCTTGTTAGCAGGAAAGAATCAAGAACAAGAGGCCAGTAGGAGCTCTGGAATCATCATAGGGTGAACAGATGTATATGAGCCACATATTAAAAGCTCTTCGAAATAAGTTAAATATAGTCTGTTCTGAATGTCTTCCTGTTATCCTCTTTTATTTCAGCTTTATTCATATTCAACAATGAGAAAATGTGCCTCTGTTATTAAATATCTTTGCATATGGCATGTTATGAAAAGAAATAGTAGTAATAAGTCCAAATCAAGCTGTTTTAAAGTGAGGGTGGCT
This sequence comes from Condylura cristata, assembly GCF_000260355.1. Taxonomy (NCBI): domain Eukaryota; kingdom Metazoa; phylum Chordata; class Mammalia; order Eulipotyphla; family Talpidae; genus Condylura; species Condylura cristata. Next base: position 8,638,372 of record NW_004567126.1, read on the forward strand.
GGGAAAAGTTGCTAAAGAATGGAAGGAATAGCAGGTTATACTTCAAAGACTTAAATGGTATATTGGTTCTTTCTCTTGCTTTGATTTTATATATTATCAGACACTTTGAGTAGACATTTCTTGTGTTCTATATTTAGCCAATAGGACGGTACCTCAATAAATACTAAATGCTGTCTACATAGATTCTACATCAGAAAGAAGCAGCGGAAGCAAAGTGGAGGGATATAATAACAGTTATTGGAAGTTCAAGTGATTCAAAAGGGTCTGCTACAGACATCTGTGTGAGCAAAAATACCATCAGTAGTGCTGCTACCTGAGAGGAGGGAGTGTGGTCTCCTATTCCTCATAAGCAACTTCTTGTGTTCATAACCCCCCCCCCCACCTCAATGGGAAGTCAATAATAGTAATTATTATTATTTTAGACAAGAATGTAGTATTTATGGCCCTTCCTGGTGGCACAGCGGGTTAAAGCACTACATTGAGAAGCTAAAGCCACTTCCGCATGAGTTCGATTCCCACCTGCCCCGGAGGTGACCACAGGGTGTGGCAGAGCTCTCCTGACCCGCCAGCTGCTCCCCAAACTTGTACCCCAGTTCTGTATGCATAAATAAATAAATCTTTAAAAATTTTCTTAAATTCCTTTTGATGAAAAGGGAAACTGAAATCAATCTACAGTAGT
>NW_004567126.1:8639150-8675205 GCF_000260355.1 Condylura cristata
AAAAAAAAAAAAATGTAGTATTTAGTTGTGTAACTTACAAGGGGGGAACTCATTTGCTTTTGCAAGTACAGGGCCCACCATTTGTTCAGGAGGTCACCATTTGAGTCATACTTGATTCTGTAGCCACCTAGGATGTGTGGCTTTCAGCTACCAAGTCTTCAAATTCATCTGCATTATGCTGGATAAAGTCACACTTTGTTCCTACATAGAACCTCAATGACATGCTGCTTATACTGCATTATGGTGTGGATGGACTTGATGACATTGGCCAATGTGGACCCTGGCCACTCTGGGAGGAGGCCAATTCTATGAATCCCATTTCTTAAACTTTTTTTGAGAGTTTTTTTTTATTGTTTGTTTATTTGTTTGTTTTATATATACATATTTTTTCATCATTCTTCATTTTGTGCATTTTTTCATCTCAGTTGTAATCCCCATGGGCTTCCCATCATCAATTCACCCATGTGCCATCATCACAGTCCAGTGCACTCTTCCCACCCCAGTTCTGATCCCATTCTCCCTACCACCCCCATAAAATGCCTCTGGTTTGTAGCTGTTCATTGTTTTCATTTTTACTCTACTACATTTATCTCTCTCTCTCTCTCTCTTTCTTTTTCTTTTTACCCCAGCCCCTTACCCTCCTGCTATGAGTGAAACCATCTGATATTTTTCTTATACTTTCTGACTTATTCTACTAGGCATGATCCCTTCCAGCTCCATCCATGTTGCTGCAAAAGGCATGAGTTTATCTTTATTGATTGTTGAGTAATATTTCATTGTGTGTATGTACCGCATCTTTTTAATCCAGTCTTCTATTTTTGGGCAGAACTAGACATAAGATCCGAAACCATAAAATATCTAGAAAAAAAGGCAGCTGAAACTGCATGACAAACTCCTCAATAATATCTTTAAAAATACATCACCAAAAGCAAAGATAGTGAAGAAAAGGATAAATAGCTGGGACTACATCAAGTTAAAGAGGTTCTGTACAGCAGGAGAGACACTACACAAAACAAAGAGAGATCCCACTGATTGGGAGAAAACATTTGCACACAATACTAATGAAAAAGGACTGATCACAAATGTACACTTAAGAGTAAAGTTGAAAATGTCACACACACTCCCCCGCCCAAGACTAGAAGCCCCATGAGTTACGGTGCCATATTGGCTAATCATAGAAGCAAGAAACCTTCTTCTAGATATGTTGTCCCACGATGTGTCTGACATCTCTCCAGAAACCAAGCACAACACAGCAACCAGCCCTCAGAGTTTGTTACTTTGACCCAGGAGGAGGATAAGTATGATAGGTACTCTGCTTTTTACTGGACAAAACAGAAAAGTGAAGTGATGTCTTGCATTGATAGAACAATTGTTGGTGAAAACAAATTTGTATGGTGGAATGCAAGCTGGCAGTTTTTATTAAAATAAAAAGAATGAAACAGGGAAAGGGAAATGCAAAGAAAGAAAGAATCAGAAACAAATATTTATCCATTAAAACCATCTGATCTCTTAGGAATTTTGCAATTAATTCTTTGGAATCATCATCAAAATGGCAAATTTTATTGATGATGTATGAGTTAGGTGTTTTGCTTTCATTTTATTATTTAATCTGCACAAAAAAATATGGATATCTTATTATTAGGCTGCTGATACTAGGCTAAATCACTTGCTGTTGTCCCACAGCCAAGTGGTTGAATAAGGACTGTACCCAGATTTAACTGATTCCAAAGCCACTTCTCTTAAAGAAGTTGAAATTATAGCCAAAGGCAATATAGGGTAAGTTCCTTTTAGGAAAAGCTGTATTTGATTCATAGGTAAATCAAAATGATGGTACAGTGTCCACAACTTTTAGCTGATTCAATGTTTATAATTCCCAAAAGTCATTTTAAAAAGTACAGAGTAGACTTAGTCAAAGAAAGCAAGTCAGTTCCAGCACTCTATGACTGATTCTTCTGCTCTGTCCTGTTGATGTTCAAAACCTTAACAGCTTAAGTGCTAGTGTTGATTTCCTGCAAGACCTTTAAATGTCATGGAAAAGAATTTCAATTTTGTTCTGGATGCCCAGGTCCTAATTCTGTGGTGCTCAGAGAGTTCTGTGGAGTCCAGGCAATGACCTCATGCTCATCTCACCCAAATGCCTTTACCTCCCAGTATTGTCATTGCTTGTCTGTAAGTCTCTCCCAGAGCTAAAATAAGTTTCAGAATTTTCAGAGTTTTCATTAATGGAAACTTGCAATTCAGCAAAAAAAAAAAAAAAGGGGGGGGGGAGTAAAAGGTTTGTACAGACAGGTGTTAGAGAAAACCATCTGCTTGTTAATAACTTGCCCACAGATTTTTCATGCAGCAGGATGGGGACACATTTATTCTGTGCTGCTGGGCCCATTCCATTTCACTATCATTTTTGTAGAAATATTATTACTTGCACAACATGCTATATTTTTTAATTTACTTTTAAATATCCTCCTCTCCCTGAATCATAGTCTCAATATGTTTTTCTCCCTCCTCCACTCCCTCCTCCTGTTTCTTGATTCAGCTCCTCTTTCTAGTCCTTCCAACAACCTACTACACCAGCCACAAATGGAAGCTATTACCACCAAGAACAGTTCCTCAGTTGACAAAGAAACAGAACTCTGATTATATATATCGAAAATGGTACTTTCCAATGCAGGTCCAAATTTACTCCAATGATTTGAAAGAGATTTTTTCAATGTGATTTAATTTTATATTTTGTATGCATGCCTTGAACTAGTTATAGCAGCTGCTATAAATGAGTGGTTGGAAATCGGTGATATGAAGTGTGTCATATACAGTCCTGGCTGTTATTAACCAGCAGCATGGACTTAGTTTGTATCAATAAAAAAAGTGAATTGATGAATTGATTTACTCAGTCATTCAACAGATACTTATTCTTTACCTTCCAAGAGCCACACACTGTGCCAGGTAGTAACTATACTGGTCAATGATGTGAATCTTGTTTCAAGGAACTTGCTCACTAAGAGAAGCAGACAATTACAAAGGTGATACATTGCGTGCTGTGACTGAATATATACAAAGAACACAAAGCAGGATGGTTCAAAAATTACTAGACCTATTTTTCTCATGATGGAATGTGTGGTAATGGAATCAGTACAATAACAAGTCAGCAGGATCAACCAGTCTTTGGTATCTTTGATGACATGGGACAAAAGTGAAGGGATAGTTCTTAAGAATCTCTTCATTTGATGAGGGCAGGTTGATGTGCATCTGAAATGAAGGTTAACTCACAAAGATCAAACATATTTTATTTTCTCTGGACGTGACCAGCATAGACTTTTACACCTTTAATTGGTGATATAATTTGATATTCACCGTGGCCAACAAAATGTCTTGAAATAAACCAGTCCATACCTTTGGAAGCTTAATTATTTTTCCTCCTGGTCCTGGATAAGTGGTTTCTATTCCACATCATATATTCATTAGACTTTCTGAAATAAATATGATACACATAATTTGACAAATAATTTTTGAATTAAAATTTATAGATATGAAAATCCATAGAAATATTTCCAAAAATTAATAAAATGAGATTTTTAAATTAGAAAAAAATCTGTCTTAAACAAATAATACACAATCATTTGTTACTGCATTATAACCATTACTCTTTTTCTTTATCAACCTTTTCTCTCAAACCTATATATTTTAAGGGCAGAAGATAGTGATAAACAACATAAGGGTGGCAATATTATCATGTTTGTTCTGAAGGGAGAGGATATTAGACTTTTTTTTTTTGATAAATCAGCAAGTTTTAAAATGCTGCTACAATATAACAATATAATTTAGCTCTCATTTATTTGAGTACAAGTAATCTATATACATTGTCTCTTAAAAAATAAAAAAAATAATAATAATAAAAACCAGTTATATCTCAGTCACAGGATCTCCCTGGTGGCATGGGTTTTAAGCCTCAGCTCTATTAAGCTATCATAGGCCACTCTGGGATGAATTCAATTCCTGGCCAGGGAACTGATCCACATGGCACAGCAGACCTTTTCTGTCTCTCCTGCTGCTCCCCCTCAGCAGTGTATTTCAGTCAGTCCACTTGTTCTGCTCCCCACGGTGTCCCTGGTGAATACTTTCACCCTCCCACACCCACCTCACCTGCATTAGTTCTTGTATTCATAAAAAAATAAAAAGCCTAGTCAAGTATGTATGTGTTCCTATCTCTCTTTGGCTATTTATTAGCTTTGGGAAACAGAATATAATCACGGTAAGAACACAGATTGGGGTTACCCATCCTTGCCGTCCTCCCTATTTGTGTAGCATTAATGAAGTTTGCTAACCTCCCTAAGCTTACAGAAATAGAGTGCCATACAATTTTCTTCATTACCATGATGAGGAAATTGGATCAGACAATATATTTACACTTTTGGCACAATAGTGAGCACTGGCAAATCCTCTTAAAATGTTAACAATATGATCATCCTATTTTTTTTCTTTAATAAATCTTTCTATCTTCTAGAGTTAATTTTTCATTGTTCCAGGACAAAGAACATGAATAAATCAATTAGTGTTTTAATCATTAAACAATTAATGTATTCTGTTCAACTAATTCTAGAAGTCTTCTTGATGATTATTCCCAAACTCCAAATCCCAACATCTAATCAATCAGCTGTAGTATCTCTAAATTCTATCTCCATCCCCATACTCTTACAGTTACCACCTACACACATGCACACACCCCTATTCAGTCTCTGGGCTCACCTCTGTTTCTCCACAATGTACCACCCCCCAGCCTCCAGTACACTCCATTCCCAACACTGCCAACAGATCTTGTCTTTAAATATGAACTCATCACTTTACAGGTAAAAGCCTTAAGTGCAGCCTCATGAAATGCAACCCCCCTGCCCTGTTCTACAAGATATTGACTGATGTTGTGTGCCGGCTCCATCACCTCATCTTCTACACTTTCCTCCACAGTCTCCCAACAGGCACATGGGTATTCTTGCTGGTCTGTGAGCCACAGAGCTGTTTCCCCATGGTGTACATGCTCTTTATGCAGAGTGGAATGTCTTCTACCCCATCCCCTGTCCATCATTTGCTGCTCCTTATACTACCTTGTTCTTGAGACCTTTCCCGACTCCCCAACCCAAGCGTCAGACATGTTCCTTAAGCCTCTTTTACTTTCTTAATTGGCTATTACCATCTGGAAATTTTGTCATTTTAATGTAATTCGTCATGTGATACTTGTTTAGCTTCCATTATCCAAAGCTGCATATACAGCTGATAGCCTTGCAGGAGGAGACAGTGTTTTGTTATTACTGTGTGCCTGGCACCTACAACAGAGTATATTGGCAATAACATTGTGATAACTAAGTGAATAATTACAGGGTGTGCCTACTACATGCCAGGCACACATAGATTTTCTCTAGATCTTGGGTCAAGCAGTCTGCATAAATGTTTGTGACTTACGTCTTTGGACTTCCTGATCACTCCTTGTTTTGGGAACAGCAGAATGAATGCAGGTAGTTAAGTAAAGCGGAAGGGCCTCTGGTCTAAAAATTTAGGCTACACCCAGAAAGTTCCACATCCCTGCTATGTGTGGCTTTTATATTATGCATAACTTGGAACTGCAAAATTCTTTCCAGCTGCCACCTGCCCTGTCTCAGCCACTCACCCTGGGATGAGTTCTTCTCCTACTCCCCCTCCCCTACTCTTCCCCCCAATACCCCTAATATGAAGCAATACGCTGATCCAGGTAGCTTTCCAGCATGCCTGCCTGGTGCCCCACACATGTGGAGCTAATGTGGGCTAATATGCCCAGAGAGAATGTATGCTATTAAAAGCAGCTCACAGCTCCTCTGCATGTGGAAAATATCCCTTACTTAGACAAAGGCGAGAGGGAGGCTTCACTCTTATGTTAGCTTGATGAGTTGATATTGCTCCTCATATAGCTCCTCATATAGCTCTCTATTTGGAAACAACTCTGTTTATATAACACACATTTTCTGTATTTCTGCTCTCTCATTTTTTTTAATATTAAGGACCCTTGCCTAGAAACAGAATCTCTCTTTTTTTTTTAAGTGTTCATCTCCTCTCTGCCTGCACCCCACCTGAGTATATCACATTTGATTGCCATGCCACAGAGCTCCACACAGCTTTATCTCACACTCTATGGTATCAATCTGTTTGCCCATCTATCTTTCTCCCTATCTTTATATACACCAACATATAAATGTCTCCAGTGAAATGTATGCATGCTGACATTTCTCAGAAATGTGGGAACAATGTTTCCTTCTGTTTCTCTAATAATTTCGGACTAATATTAGCCAGATATGAAGCTTCTTAGACATTTAAAATAGTGGATCCTCAAGATACTCATAGCTGCTCACTGTTCCCATTTTAAAGATGAGAAGACTGAGCCAGAGAGATGAACTGACTTGCCTGCAGCAGTACAGAAATAAATTCCTCAACATAGTGGATTAAAATTCAGATAGCAAGCTCCCTAATCCTGTGATTAGATCATCAGAGCATGATGCCATGTATCAAACCTCTTTTAGAACTTGGAAGAAGAACAGGTGCTTAATATTGCTAAAGGAAATTGATAGAAAGGTCAGACATAAAAGTACAAAGTGCAGCTACTCTTTTACTCTACAAGTAATGAAGCAGATTTTTCAGTGTTTAATTTGAGAACCACTTGGTATATGAAATACATTTTTCAAAAGAGAGAGAGGAAGAAAATGACTTCGTGTCTGGACTCCCACTCTCCGGGATTAAGAGCACCTGCCTGCTGGAGCACCTGCATTTCTCCAAAGCTCCTCTCCTCTTGCCGCTTCCTCCCTGCTTCCCAAATGCACCCTTTGGCGTTGCTGTGGAATGATTACGCCACCACAGATGGGAGATTATATAACCTCGGATCAGGGATAACTAGCAGAAGGAGATGGATTCCCACTGAACAACAATCTTGCTTTGTGCAAATCTGAATAGGGAAGGGAGGAGAAATACAGGCAATCTATGATCTAAGGAAAATTGGTTTTAAATAGGCTGTTTTTTAAAGGTTTCTGAGAGATGATGGTTCTTCCAGAGAATTACAGAAAGCATTGAGATAATTACCTTAGCCTTATAAACTTTTAAAAACCCTTTTTCAAAAAGTGTGTTTAGTGTTCAGCAAGCTGTCAGGTAAATTACCAAGGAAACCAGAGTCTCTCGAGGCCCCCATGGGAAGGGCGTCCACAGACAGAGCACACAAATGTCCATGATCTCTAGGACAGTGACCACAGCGTGGCCCTCACCACTGCTCCACTGCTGTCTTGTTTGTGCTGGGTTCGTGTGTACAGAGAAAGCTGCCGACTCGCAGCTGTCATCTGGCTAATTCCGCGGCGCTGTGCTTAGGGTTTTGCAGCGGAGAGCCTGCATCCTGCTCCTGGCTGCCTCTGCTCTCTGCACTGTTTTACTTCATCTGTAAATAGGAGTTTTACCTACCTCTTGGGGTGTAGTGAGGTTTAATGAGACAGTGCATGCAAAACAATGATCATATGGCCTGATAAACCTAAGGAACTAAGAAAAAAAACCGTGCTGGCTGTTGCCAAAACACGAACAATAGAAGGTTCCACAGTCTGTTCAGAGGCTCGTTCCTCTTCTCTGCATCTTGCTGTACTGGGCCCATGTGTCTGGAGAATCATTTCGAGAGTCACTCATCCATTTGCCAATATCTGATTCACCCCCAAGAAATACTGGAAGTAGTTTGGAGAAAGATAAAGAAAATAAAGTCTATATTTTGTTGAAAGGTGAATAGCAATGCAGTAACATTCACAGATACAGGTTAAAATAAAAATGGTGCAAGGCTTCACAGCAGTAGGTGAGCTGGACTCAGTTCAGCTAAGAGCTTCCTGTCTCTCAAAGCCAAGAGGAAAGTGCATGGTTAAGAGGTTCCCATTGTCCCACATAAGCAACATCCCATCTCAGGCCGGACAGGCAAGTCCAGCTCATCCCTGCCTGTGAGTCAAAAAAGATTTCACATTCCCTAAGTATTGTTTAGAGGAATCGAAGAACATGCAACAGAGACTCCATAGGCTTCAGGATGACAATACTTGCTCTCTGCCGCTAGACAGGAAAAAATCTGTCAATGCCAGAATTAGGAGAAGTGTGTTTTTTCCTGGTGAAAATGCCTAAGGAAAATTCCTTCCAAAGCCAAACAAACAAAAAAGAATCTTTGCTTCAACTTCTTCATCTCCCTTGTCCCCTTTCAAATGTTTCAGCCTCTCCCTCCCTCTCTGTTCTCTCCAATTAGTCTAAGCTCCTTCCTTTGGATCACACAGAAAGCCACTCTCCAGAGCACCACACTGGCCTGAACTCTGCCTGATTGGCCCTCACTATTCCCTCAGAGCCCCACTTGAATGTCACCTCCTCAGAGAACCTCCTTTGACCAATTAGTCCCAGCAATTCTAGATTCTTGGGTTGTTTTAATAGCAGCCTGTTCTTTTCCATTTGAACAATGATTGAAATCTGAAAGGTCTCACTCACTTCTTCGTTTGCTTGTATACTTAATTCTTCATGAGATCAGGGACTATGATTAACTATCCAATCTCTGGCCACATATTTGTCAGAAAATAAGCAGTAAATAAAATTTGTTGAAAGCAAAAATAATGGAGATCAATTGACCTGTTTTATAGAATCTCATGCAAGCTGAGGGCAAATACCAGTGGGTCTTTGTGTAAATGGTGTTAGATGGGGACTAAAAAAAGTAAAGGGGCTTTGGAGTATAACAAATGAATTCTAAAATCTAGAATGCCCACAACAGTGGGTGAGCTGTTATTCTTCTAATGTCCTTTACTACCAAATTCTGTTAATCTTTGAAGGTTGTGTTATGTCAAGGCTCCAGACAATCTAATTGTGGATAAAGGCAAATCAGGGCAAGGGATGCTAATAAGTAACACTCAAATTATGGCTGCACATAATGAAGGTTTACATCTCAGCTTTATACACTGCCATTTTTCAGAAACCTGGGCTGATTGTCTTAGATTGAGCTCCTTGGGAACAAACACTGGAACAGTGTTGCATGTGATGAGTATATTGGGAAATATGTTGGGGACATGCATCAATAAAGAAGTGAAGACAGGGGTCCCCCTGGTCGCACAAGGGGTTAACTCTCAGCTCTTTCTAGCTATTGCCAGACACTGCAACAGGAGTTTGATTCCCAGCCAGGGAGATGACCCACATTGTGCAGCAGACCTCTCCTGTCTCTCCTGCTGCTCCCCCCAGCAGTGTATTTTAGTAACTCTACCTATTCTGCTCCCCACCCTGTCTCTTGTGAATTCTCTCATTCCTTACCCCACCGTGACCCTGCACCTCTGGTTTATACCACATCTCTTATATGCATAAATAAATAAAATAAATCTTTAAAAATATATAAAAGAAGTGAAGACAGGATAGGGCAGAGAGAGAAGCCAGACCACACTTGAGTTCCCAGTGAGGTCTTCATCTGTTCATGGGACTCCTTTGTCTTCATCTGTTCATGTAACCCCTGAATCATCTCGCCATTGGTTATGGGCTCCTTCTGTGTGGACAAGCCTGTAGGGCAGACCATGTATTTTTTTCCACCAGCTCTCAGTGAGGAACTCAGCTCTGAGTTACCCTAGGTGGGTATTTCTGGCAGTTGGGAACAGGGGCATTAGCCGTCTGGAGGTGGCTATGGCTGAGGAACAGGGCCATCTGGTGCTGCAGAGTTAAACCTACTCTACTCCTTGATTTCTGTTCCTGTGTATTCCATCTCTTGAAAAATCAGTCCCTGAAATGGACTCTACAGTTGTGTCATTGAGGTGACCTCAGCCACAATTTCAAAAAAGCTACCCACAGTTCCATTGGCTGGAGAACTTCAGAAAAAGCACAGAACATGACAAGATGATAGAATCCAGAGCATCCTGTGCCTACATAGGGCTATTTTCCTTTTGTTGAAAAGTGGGTACAGTGATTCTGTATAAGGGAGGATACAAACCAGTGATCCAATATTCATGTTCATCCATGAACCAAGCAAACTCTTTGTCTTCCTCCAGAGCTGGTCATGTCACACATAATTGGTGTGTGCTGAAGGCAGGGACAGTCACAACAGTTGTGGATGGCTTGTGAACCAGTACCCTTGAGTGTACAGTTTCTTCACATCCTCTCAACTCTGCCTGGCCTGGTCATAGGACATAACATTATTGGGTGGCTCAGCCTTATCAGTTGATGTTTCTATAGAACCCACATTACTTCTGAAATCATTGACCATGGGGCCATTTGATGCTTCAAAGGCAGGTAGATGTTCTGTTTCTTTCAGGACCAAAAAGTATAGCTATAATTACTTTATAGGTGGTGGGTAGCTCTGTGGCATGGCCATTTCCCAAACACCCTGTGTCTTTGTGGTCCTTCTCCTGTTGGAACTTGCCACAAGCTCTACATTGTATCTTTCCTTATGTAGGCTAGCTGGATATCATAGGCCTGCCAGTCTCTGGCCCATGGATCATGTGTGGCCCTTGATTGCAATACTGCCTGTATTGGCATCATCTTCTGGCTGCAGCCAACCTGGCAGCCTTCCATATCAACCTGGAAAATGAATGCCAAGTCCAGAAGTTGCAGCCTTCTGAGCCAGTAGAGGGCTCTCATGCCTTGTGCTTCTTCATTAGTCATGGGAGGTCTGAAATGCAATTTGTTCCTTACATTTCATAGGATGTTGCAGCATGTCTAAGACTACTGAGTCCTTAAACATTTTAGTGATGTTGTAGACCTCTGAGTCTTTGCTGGCTTTATTCTTTCTCCATGTAGTAAGTGCATCTTACGAAGGCCTCCAAGATATGTGTTACTCCTTGACCATCTGTTCTAATGGTCATGACGACAGCCATATAGTAGACAAGTATGATATCCTACAGAATGTCAAGGCCCCTTGAGATATATCAGAGGACTGGAGAGTTATCATAGCCCTCACAATATGCTATAACACTATATTGTTGTCCAACCATGAGAAAAAAAAAATGCTTCTGATTTGCCTTTCTGAAAGGAAAGGAAAAGAATGTATTCAGTAGGTCAGTGATCACACACCAAGCCCCACATTGTTTTAATCTTTTCTAGTGAAGATGCCACATTTGGCACAATAGCCGAATGGGAGTTACTACTTCGCTAAGTTCATGGCAGTCACCACAACCTGCCATGATTCGTCCGACTTTTGCAAGGGACAGCCTTCTGCAGTAAGTGGGGCTATGTCAGGGGGCACTAAGATATCCTGTAAGTCTCTGAAATTGACACTGTCGTATTAACTCCTGGGTTGCCATTCATTTTTACTAGCTATTTTGGTTTTAGGAGGTGGGGGAAGATAGGGCATTTCCAATTGGTCTTTTCTACTAAGAGCTATTATGGTGGCTACTATGATGACTCTTTGTAGGTGAAAGAATCAGTGAGAGGGCTCTACTAGTTGCCTGTTGTTCATCCTGGTACACACTTGGAGAGTAGGAAAATGAGCATCATAGCAGCCTTTGGATTCAGTGTGCCTGCTGGAAGTTGGGCAATGGAATTGGAGTAATTTATCTCCCACACAGCTCCACTCTAAGAAGCAGGCACAATGACACTTTGGATCTTCAGTATTATTGTCAGTTCAGACTCTGTCCAACAATTAAATTTTCTCCAAATGTGTATGTGTAAGCAAATGATACTAAGTTCCCTAAGAAATGACAAAAGGAATTACTATTGAATAGTCTTGTCAACACATTGCTTTCTCACTGGAAGCCAGATCTATTTTCTTTGGTGGGTTCTGAGTTGAAAACCATAGATGCTTTCTAATAAGGGCAAAAGATAATGACCTTTTTATGATGCTATCCATCACTAGACTTCTGATCACTTGCACTTGAGTCTTTAGATTGTACAGAATAGGTTAAATAGGACTTATTCTCTAGCCTCTAGAAACATCTCTTGTGCATAGCTCTTAGAAAAGTAGACATGCTCCCACACCATAGTCACTTAATTTTGTCACTCATTGCAATAATAATCAATCGCTATTACATGGCTACTATTATTTGGGAATCCTGTCATGTGCCAATTACTATTTTGTGATTTGACCATCTCCACTATTATCAGGAAGCCCACTTCTGTAATCACTCTTCATACATATATTCATACATATATACCTGATCCAAAGAGAGCAACACACACCCATTAACAGGGCTTATCTCTGTAGGTTAATCAATTCATAGTCTTTGTAAAATTGAATTCATATTTCATTTTATTTTGAAGAAAAGTGTTCTTGCACCTCTCATTTGCATTTATCAAAAAGGAAGCAAAAATAAGTACAAATTAAGGAGTAGTTGACCTTCAAATATATATATTACTTCTTAAACTATCCCCTTGCTGTCAAGAATATGTGCTCATGAAAATCTTAAGAAGTTAGCTTCATTATAGCTAGGTTTCTATTTTAAAAATAAATGTGCTTTATATTCAGTTACTATCAATGGGCCCTTCCAGTGATGATAGGAACACCACCATATTTACATGTTTTCCATCCTCCCCTCTACTGTCATTTGATAGCAGTTAATTACCTGGTGTTTATACATTCAGGTATATAAACTGCTTATTTTTGTTATGTAGCCACAATTTTTCACAGTTCTTTTAAATAGTCTCACCTCATCCACCTTTTTTTTTTTATTATTATATTTTCTCCATACCAAGATATTCATTTATGTAAGCAACCCAAGTACCTGGATAGGCTCTTAGGCTCTTAACTGAATAAATAAGACACAGTATACATACACAATGAAATAACACTCAACTATAAAAAAGGATGAACGCCTGCCATTGCAACAATATGGATAGACCCAGGAGGTATTCAGTCAGGTGGAGAAAGGCAAGTGCCATATGATTTCTCTCCTATGTGGTTTATAGGGAAATCACACAAATTCATGAACTACACACAACAAAATTAAACTTTTAAGACTATAAAACTTATTGGTAGTTACCAGAGGGAAATAGGGAGGGAGATAAGTAAACTGGGTTAAAGAGGACACTCAGATACAAAATTATAGAATTGACTTTTAGCAGTAGCTGTAATGCAATGTGTACAAATGTTGATTTTTAAAAAAAGGTTTTGTTTATTGTTTTCATAGAAGAGCTGGTACATTAGCCAAAGATGTGGAGAGTGAGAGGACTCACCAGAGACAGAGTAGGGAGCAGAACAGGCGGATATACTGAAATGCACTGCTAAGGGGAGCAGCAGACAAGACAGGGAGTGGGCCAGCTCCCTGGCCAGGGATGGAACCCAGGCTGTTGCAATGGGTGTCCAGGCCACCAGGGAGCCCCCAAATATTAATTTGTAATGTTATAAACCTGGTACTTATATAATGCTATAATGTGATATTACTTCAATAAATAGTCACTCATTTAGTTTTATGATATATTCACTAAGTTTTGTTATCATGTATGAGGCTCTCCCTACCCTACCTCCCAAGCCTCCAGAGGTATTGCATTCTCTTTTTCTTTACTGTCTGAAATGCTTGCATAATAATCTGTACAAGGACCATAAAAATTGTGGAATGTAATATTATTAGATCACTGGTACTTTCTTTCAGCACTATAATAGTCCCTAATGTCTTTTGCATCACATGCTATGGAAAATGTACAGGGCCCAAATTGGGTTGTTTTGCTCTTGCAAGTGATCTACTTTGCTGCCTAGAAGACAGCAATTGATTCCAGTCTTCAAAATTCATTAGCTTAAATGAAAAATAAAAATCTCTATTGAGCATTCTATATCAAAAGTTCTTGGAACCTTGCATGATCTTTCAAATTTTAAATTCCATTTTTTCATCATTTTGATGAACTTTACTTGTATTTCATTGTTGAAAATATCTGCTTAGTTGAATATTCCAGAATCCCAAATTAGTCTTATTCTTGATAATTTTCACTTGCCTCCCATATGGGTTAAGGTCTTTCTAACTACTTCTACCTATTTATTTTGTTGTGACAGTTGTTTGCATGAACCTTTCTGCTAGGGCTAGTATTTTGATTTTTAGCTATGCCTTTTCTATATCTGGACAGCTGTTATTATTTTTTCCTTCAATTACACTGTTTGATCCTCAGCTTGTTACTTAAGTCTGCAAACTTCCTTTTAATGGCATTTAGCTGGTTTAAGCTTCCATCTTATTGAATGAGCATTCTTTTTTAGGTTGTTCTAAAGTGGAAATAATGAGACCATTCCCTTTGTCAATTCTAGATAGAATTCTTAGTCATTTACATTTACCCTTTCTCTCCCTCTCCCTGCCTCTCTCACCTTCCCTCCTTTATCTCTCCTTCTCTCACTTATACATGCATATTTGCATAGCTGAGGGGGTTGAATATTTGGAATTCCACACATGTCTGTAGGGTTTGGAGGTGGGATGGTCCTCAACAGGTTCATAAAATACTCAGAATTTTTAGTAATTGTGCCATGTTGGGAGGTGGCTCTTTCCAATGAGGTAATACCCTGGGGCTACAGAATACCCCCCCCCCCCCATGTCACAGGCAGCCCTGTTCCTCACCTCAGTTCTGTAGGGGAAGTTGTATTTTTCAGTTTCTCTCAGCAGATATCACCTCTAATCTTTAGTTCAAGAGAAAGGAGGGTAATCTGACTTAAGTTCAATTTTCTCTAAAATTAGGAGGAGTCATGAGAAATCTCTGGCATCTGTCAAGTCCTTGTGCCTAAGGGTAGGATCAGATTAAGGGTCCAGTATGCTTGTTCCCATTTTCTGCCTCACCCTAACTGCTTAGCCATCAGAAGACAGAAAAATATTGTACTTAAAAATATTTTTGCTAGTTATAAGTGAGTAGAGTAGGTAAGATACAGCTGTTCTTTCTCTGGGAAACTCTCACCCATGTAACATGGATGGAATTTCATATAGAATCACAAGGCAATCAAAACACAGGTGAGCAGGTGGCTGCAATCTCTGTGGTCTGATCACATCGTTTGCATTCAGTTGTACTAAAAAAAAACACATGGAGACAACGGGGACAGGATATAATGAACAGTATTTATTTACTTTTACTGATATTTGACAATGTTTGATATTAAAATATAGATTGGCCTGCAGCCAAAATAATAAAATAAATACCCCTACAATCATGCAAACAACTGGTTGTTACTTTACCTATGTGCTGGTCAGGAGGAAGCAGTGTATGATTCTTGGTCTGGGGAAGAGCATTTTCTTAAATTAGGATAAGTCACACTTAGTTGTCTCTAATTACATAGCATTAGAAACATGTTGTCTTTTACAAAGTCAAAATGGTATCACGCCACATATATTTGCAGTGCAGATCCCCTTCCAAGTCCATATAGAACCACCTGGTCTAGTTCTGAAGCCCATTCCCCCCCCCCCCCCCCGACCTCTACCTGCTCTACTGTTCCATCAAACCTTACACTGTGTTAAATATCTCATAGAGCTGTGAAACAAAATAAAGCAGAATGATGGATCAAACCCCTGTGGAACTAACTCTTGTGCCAGACTAGAGTTGGTTAAATGAGTTGGTTCATGGCACACAAAACAGATGCATCTTAAGGCACTAAAGAAGTGAGCAAAGCAATGGGTCGATGTGGCTGAGTCATGGGCCTAAAAAATAAAATGACTTCCCATTCCAACTTTTACTTTGATTGTGGCTTTGGGAGAAAATTGGGTGTGTGCTAAAACTGTTCAGATTAGATAATGGCTAAACAAGAAAGGGAAATGGTATTAATAAATTGTTGTCTCCTTCTGCCTCTGGTTTATTAAAATTATAAGCCTCAGGAATATAATGTTGCATCCATGATTAGCAAAGTTGCAAAATGAAATTGTGCCTGTGCAGTGTCTTTCTTTTAATACAACTAGTTCCATCCTCATATATGACTTTCCAGTCCCAAGCACTATAAATCTACGGCTTCACATCTCTTCTGAGCATGTTATAGTCAATATTTTCATTGAGCATTAAACATAAATATTTCCCATGTTTTTATTTAGTCTTTATAGTGATCATTTTAATCTTCACTATATTTCAACACGCGGACATTTTGTACTTTCCCAAACTGTCTCTCCATGATTGGATAATGAAGTTGTTTTCTGTGGAGTGATACAAAAATGGGCTCTATGGGACAAAGAACAGGCAAAGGATAGCTTCTAAAATTCAGAGAGATACCTGGGCCCCAAGAAACTCTGTGTTGGTCCTGTCGCTCCTGCGGCATAGACATCACGATTCCCAAGAACGGGATGTAGATGTGGGTTATGGGACCGTGGTCTCTAGGAAAGTCTGTCTCTGCCCTTGATGAGAACTCCAGCCGGGAAGGCTAACTAACACTCCGCACTTCAACTCCCAGTGTTAACTACATTTTTCACAAGTCACCAGTGCACACTTTTCATTTTTGGATTGCTGGTTTCCCCTTAAGGACTAAGACAATCTCCCTTTGATATAACAGACTGTACTTCTATATTAATGTGTCAAGTTGCTGTGAAATTTACTGCCTCACTGGGCCCATTAGACTGCCGAGATTCAGCTCCGTCTTTAGAGCATCTCAGTCTATCAGCGCCTGATCGTCTTTCTCAGAACAGCCTGTCCCCGTGTGCCACCGTATTGAGCAAAAGCTCTTAATGGGATGAGTGCAAATGAAATCTTTGGGCCTGTGAATCTTTGGGGACAAGAGGATGTACTCACCCTCTGACCTAGGTAAGCAAGTCCTCTGGCCTCGAAAGGGCATTTGGTCAAGGATTTCTGCCAAGCGTTCCAGACACTTCAGATTATATTGTCATTCTCATAAACCATTTATTACCACCTTGGCTAGGAATTATACCTGATCAGCTATGCAGCTCACCATTCCCAACCTCCCTTGTGCAGTGGAGTTAGCACATGCACAAAGTTACACCCCCCTTCCTCCTCCCCGCCCCATCACCCCCAGTAACCTGCCTGATGCCTTAAGGATCCCAGCCAAGTCATGGAAGCATATTAATTTATACTTGATTGTTATAAGAAAAACACTTTTCTTAGGGAAGCAAAGACTTTGAAAAACTCAAGTCCTATTACATTGTAATAAGTACTTAGAAGCTGTTGACTAGAAGAGCTTACATACCTTTACATACTTATACATACCTGGAGACTGATGGCGTCGTCACACAGAGATTTGTACCTGGTGTTACTAGATTGTTTACAATATAGTTCCCCTTGTGATCTACCCTAGAAGATCATAAAGTCAGAGTACACTTTCAGTTGTTCTTACCCTTTAATTATTTATTTTAAAAATTGTATTTATTTTGGCATAGAAGAACTGGGGTGCAGAGGTGCAGAGGTGGGGGGCAGGGGTGAGAGGATTCACCAGAGACAAAGTGGGGAGCAAAACAGGTGGATCTACTGAAATACACTGCTGAGGGGAGCAGCAGGAGAGACAGGAGAGGTCTGCTGCTGCCTGAGATCTAACTCAGTCCATTTCAGGGGTAGCACAGACACTCAACCCCTAGGCCATGAGGGAGGCAACATTGCTTGTTAACCTTTTAGAAATAGCTAATTCTGTTACTTAAGAATTTCTTTTGGGACCTCCCTGGTGGCACTAAGGGTTAGGACACAGCACTGCAAGCTGGCCACAGCTGCTTCAGTGCGAGTTTGATCCCCACCCTGGAGGTGATCTACATGGCCAGGCAGACCTCTTCTGATCCTCTGCTGCTTCCCTCGGCAATGCACTTCATTGATCTGCCTGTTCTGCTCCCCATTCTGTCTCTAGTGAATCCTCTCACTGTCCCTGCACCTCTGGCTTGTACTCCAGGTCTGTATGCAGAAATAAATAAATCTTAAAAAAAAAAAAATTTGCTTTGTTTTCTTCCAGTTTGGTGGGGCAAGAGTGAGTGCCTTGTGGATTCAAGGAGGAGCAGAAGCAAGCCTGTAGAGTGATTTCCACAGGGTAAAACCCAAGTGTGACTTCACTATCTTGTTTTTTTTTTATTTTCCCAGCCATGCATCAACTGTTGTCAGTTCCTGAATATGTAATATTGCGTATGATAATGCTCCCTAATGGGTGTCGGAGATAGAGTCAGAATATCGATGGCAGCATGTGTCATTGGGTATTGTTAGCAAGCTCAGATGAACACTGTTGTTTTTCTTTATTCAAAAACCATCTGTATTGCTTTGGCATCAAGACGGGCAGAATTACTGGTACAATTTTATTTTTAACATTCTGAACCATTGTAAGCCTAGTGAACTGTTTAATATGTTACATTCAGCAAAGATGGCTTATACATTACCACAGCTTTGGAACTGCCATACCTTAAAATGAATATAAGTTGTGGACAAAATCTTTTTCTTACAAAGCTCCCGGAATGCAGACCAGTTTCTGTTAAGACTTAAGAAGGAACCAAGAGTACTTCTTTATTTTTTGTATTTTTCAGTTTTTTTTTTTTTTTTTTTTTTTTTTTGCTTAGTGAGGGATATGGGATGTCCTATTCTGTCTCCAGTAGAATTTACTACTATTGTTTTCCTTCAGGCTCTCACTAAAATTAGTTTTTTGTTACCCCTGCCTTGGAATAAAATTTGCATATTCTAAGAAATGGTTGAAGACTATACTTTTAACTTGACAAACTCAATTTGGGAAATAAGATTCTCTAATTACATTTGTAAACAAACACAGGGCCTCACAGTAAAAGCCAAGTGGGCTGGACATTCATATGTAGGAGAGAAATAATTAATTCACTGTTGAAAACCCAGAAATTTAAACTCAAGAGATATTCATTCAGGCTTAAGATTTAGATACTAGGTAAAGTCCACTTTCAGAAGACAGGATAAAATGTCACTACAAAGTTACATTTTAATCTTTTCAGTGTGTCTTTTATATGTGCTTCTGTATGCAAAATGATCTGTTGGGCTATTATTTACTGGATTTAGTATCACAGTGAATTTAGCTAGTTGATTAAAGGATACTCCTTTCTAAGGGTTAAGAGAGGCCTCAAACAGTCACACCTGAAAATCAGAGCATTGGGGGTAAACAAGAGAATTAAAATGCAACAAAACTCTATTATGGGTTCACTGTAGACAAATTTTCTGAACAGTTCTGCAACCATTTAGATAACTAATTGCCAACTGAACAATAGAAATGGTCTTAATTGTGTCCTGTACCAAAGGCCTAATTAGGGAAAAATTTGAATGGCTGACCCTCCTCCTTGACATCATCAGCCATTTTACAAGGGAATGACCCATGAATTACCAACCTAGGTATTTCTGTTTTCTCTTGGTAGAATATTCATTACTGTGGCTGTGTTTTATGTGCTAGGCTGTGGAAGTATTGCTGTTCAGGTTTGATGTATAAGCTTCCAATCTGCTCTCTCTCTCTCAGTGTTTCTCTCTCTCACTCTCTCTTTCTCTCTCTCTCTCTCACATACACACACAGATCTTGCTGAATTGGAGTCACACTGTTCTATAACTTTTATTAAAGAATTATTACTTTACTTTGAGAACTTTAAACGTATGTAAAATCAAACATAACCTTCAAACAAAATCTTTAATCTCCATATCTAGAATTGACTATGGTTGACATTTTGTTTAGTCTCTTTCTAACATAAGCGACCAAAATTTTGTAGAAAAAAAGATGAGAATAAATAAAGATGACAGCCTTTTTGACATCCTCCTCTGAGTCTGCTCTCCACCCCTCAGCCTTTTCAGCATATTTTTCAATACTTTTAAATGTATATACATCCACAAAACACTATATTATGTCTGCTTACTATTATTTTTCCTCCTTTAAAATTTTTTTAGTAGCTTCTAAAGTTGTTTTTTTTTTTTTTTAAGATTTATTTATTTGTGCATACAGAACTGGGGTACAGGCCAGAGGCTCAGGGGCAGTGAGAGTCTTTACCAGAGACAGAGTGGGAGCAGAACAGGCAGATCGACAAAGTACACTGCTGAGGGGAGCAGTGGGCGGGTCAGGAGAGGTCTGCTGCACCATGTGGGTCACCTCAGAGGCAGGTGGGGATCGAACTCATGTGGAAGTAGCTTTAGATTCTCAGTGCTATGTTTTAACCCGCTGTGCCACCAGGGAGGGCCAGCTTATAAAGTTTTTAAAAATTAATTCCTCTTCCTGTTTTAAATTTATGAGTTTACAAATGTTATCTTTTTTTTCCATTTTTAATATTTAATTCTATCTAATAGTACATTGTATCTACAATGTTTTATTTCTATTTATTTCTGTTGTTTTATTGTTTATCTTTAGATGTTATTTTCATTGTTTCTATTCTGTTTAATCTTAACCTTTAAGATTTTATATGCATGCATAGTTGAATTGATTGTTTTTGATAACATTAAAAAAATTAACATGCTATATCTCTTTTCAGAAATGAGGATCTCGGCTAGTTGTCATGTCCATACACACACTGTCTTCAAAGGATCATCTCAAATATTTTCATGTCATTGTATTCTAGAGCATATATCCACAACTTTTTCTGTAAAGGGTTAAATAATAGGGCCCTCCCTGGTGGCACAGCGGGTTAAAGCACAGCACTGAGAATATAAAGCCGCTTCTGCATGAGCTGATTCCCGCCTGCCCCAGAGGTGACCACATGGCGTGGCAGACCTCTCCTGACCCGCCCGCTGCTCCCCTCAGCAGTGTACTTTGTCGATCTGCCTATTCTGCTCCCCACTCTGTCTCTGGTGAAGCCTCTCGCCGCCCCTGAGCCTCTGGCCTGTACCCCAGTTCTGTATGCAAAAATAAATAAATCTTTAAAAAAAAAGGGTTAAATAATAATTATTCCCGTTGTACACACTCATCCCTTCTATTATGGCATGAAAGTAAGTCATAGGCAATTTATAAAGAAATGAGTGTGGCTGCATTTTAATAAAATTTTATTAGTGAAAACAGAAGGAAGACCAGGAATGACATTTGCTCTATACTTCACTGACCCCTTATCTAAGAGTTCTATTCAGATGTTTTGAATGTGAATATTGTGACTGTGGCTACAGTAGCATTCGTTTGGCCTGTATGTGGCTGATTTATTTTTTCACTTCTGTTTAAATTCCATCCCATTCATCTGGATTCATTTTTGTTATTGTTTTCACTGAATAGATATCTTGTTATACCAAGGTCTCTAGATGGTCTCCGTCATTCCTTTTAAGTTTTAAAATGATTTGATGTTTACCCTCCCCCTTAAATGTTATATAAGCTGGATATGTAGTTATTTATTAACTGTCATTCTTTCCTGAACCTCAGTTGCAAGAGCCAATTGTCTTATGGTGTGTTTCACTGCTATGAAATCTCCTTGTCATTTCATTGCAAGGAATCTACCTTTTCTGTCCAGTTATTTTTTTTTAAGTTTGCTATTTATTTTTGTGTTACATTCTGAATATTTATGTCCTCCTTAAATTGATAAGTTGAAACCTAATCCACAGTGGGGGATGATTGGTGTCCTTATGAAAGACACCGGGGAGAGCTTCCTCAGCCTTTCTGCCATGTGAAGACACAACAGCTATTACTTAAACAATAGATGTTTATTTTCTGACAGGTCTGTTGGTGAAAAGTCCATGATGAAAGTTGGTTGGTTTCTTCTGAGTTCTTTATTTTTGGTTTCTAGACCAACATCTTTCTGTATTGCTTCTGTCTGAAACTGTGTTCAAATTTCTCCTCAAGGGGTAGCACTCATGTTGGATTAGAGATTACCCTAATTATTTCATTTTAACATAATTATCTTTATAAAGAATGTGTTTCAAATAATATATCAATATAAGCAATTTGAGAAACATCCCTAACATCAAGCCTTCTAATTTATCTTTATACTTTCTTTTAAAAAAAGATTTATTTATTCATTCATACAGGAACTGGGGTACAGGCCAGAAATGTGGGGGTGGGGTGAGAGGATTTACCAGAGACAGAGCGGGGAACAGAATAGGCTGACTGACTGAAATACATTGCTGAGGGGAGCAGCAGGCAAGATAGGAGAAGTCTGCTGTGCCATGTGGGTTACCTCCCTGGCAGGGGATGGAATTCATGCTGCAGTGGCTGTGGACAGCATCTTCATAGTGCTGTACTTAAATTAACCCCTTGGGCCACCAGGGAGGCACTGTCTTTATATTTTCAATCCCCTTCTCTGTTGCCTTCCAATTATCCCATTTGTATCTTCTAACCTACTCATTCTTAAGTGTGTTTCTGTTTCTTCCTCATTGTGCCCCTCTATATTTCTTTCTTGTAAACATTTATTTCATTTACTTATGCATACAAGAACTGGGGTGCAGGCCAGAGGTGGGGGCAATGAGCAGATTGAGCAGAGACAGAGTAGGGAACACAACAGGCAAATCTACTGAGATATACTGCTGCGGGGAGCAGCAGGTGAGACAGGAGAGGTCTGCTGCTCCCTGGCCAGGGATGGAACCTGTGCTACAGTGGCTGCTGATGGCTTCATAGTGCTGAGACTTAACCCCTTGGGCCACCAGGGCAGACTCTTCTATTTCTATGGATGCCTCAGTGTGGCCCTTTGGGTTGTGCTACTCTGTTGGGTCCTGGTGTGAAAGAGTCATCACCCATATGGGTGGCTCAGCGATGGACTTCTTCCCCTGCTCTCTGAAGTGGGAGACTAGGTGTCACATGGATGTTCTTTGTCCCTTCTTGAGTGTCAAGCAGAGCCACGTAAGCCTTGCTCATGACAAGATGTGGGTCTTCCCCAAGCATTCTGCAATGAGTCTAGTCCCAACTTCTGATAAAGTGTGGATGCAGTCAGTCCCTGATGCCATGACAGTGTTTAAGCTGGTCCCCTCTGGCCTGCCCTGTTCCTTCCTGGGACAGATCCCATCCCTACGCTTGTATCTTACCCTCCAGTTTTTCAGTGTCATTACATACTCTTTAATATTTACAGTCCTTTATGTATCATATCATGAATGACAGTCTGTAACAGTTTTTAGTGGACCTATAATTTCTACATCTTACTATATGTTAAAAATAAATGAATTGTAATGGCTGCACTGTTAGTTTGCTGGGGTTGCCATGCCACACCACCAGAAACCAAGTTTTAAAACAACATAAACTGATTCTCTCCCAGATCTGGAGGCTGGAAGTCTGAAATGTAGGTGAAACAGGGCCATGTTCATTCTAAACCTTCTAGGAAAAACTCTTCCTACTTCTCTCCCCTCCCCCATTGGTGGTTGCTGGCCGTTCTTAGCTTCCTGTGCTTGTGAACACAGTTCTGCAATCTCTGTCCTCATTCTCTATCCTTTGTCATTAACCCAGTTTCACTCCTGTCAGGAATGTTTGTTTTCACATTTGATTGGACTATGGTTTTATTTCACATCTTCTTTTGACATCCCAAGTGGGCTGAGTTTTCCTCCACTGTGTTTCCATAGCACCTATTTCCTGATTCTATCAGAACCCCTCATCACAATAAACAGAAAATGCTAAAGAAGCATGAGATATTGCCCAGTGACTCAGAATGTGTTTCTGTGAATTGTCCTTCTCACTATTGTTTCACCCAACATTATCACAATGCCTGGAACAAAATGATCCCTCAACAGAAAATGTTGACATAAATTGAATAACTCATTTGTGGCAGTTCACACATTTCCAAGTGACCATGTCTTAGATCTCCGTGATGATTTGGAACATTTTAACCCAGTGAATTAGTCTATTAGCAAGTAACATTTTCTAGCTGTCTGCCTCTCTTGATGTACTATTGGGGGTGATTCAGGGCAAAACACCTATAAAAAGAGCTATTCCCAGGGAATAGAGGTTATGACAGTTACATATACAGATCGCAGTGTGTGCTATGCTCATAAAGACAAACAAATTCAAATTTCAAAGCCTATGCTAGAAAGCTCTAGCTTCCTTAATTATAATATGCTACAATATTAACATAGATATTGTTCATATCTGTACTAATGATATGAATGTAGATCCAAGTTTTTCACCAAAGGATTAAAAAAACAGAAATGGAAACGGTTTAGTTCGTTGCTCTAGATTATTCATGTACAGGCTTGTATTTCTTTCCATCCATGTCTGTCACCATAGTTTGTAAATATGTGAGTGGTCGTTAAGATGTGCAGTAAACAGAGTAAGCATATCTAGGCAAGGTGATGGATGTAATAACATACGTCCATGGTTGGCTACATATCCATAGAGTTAAGCACTAAGAGTTTATTGTATAACTGGGAAATGCCACTTATAAACACTAGGTTAGCTTTGAGGCATCAGAGACTTCTAATTATTATGCAAAAATCGATGTCAAGACCAATACATAATTGAGTATGGGTAAGGGCTTAAGCGGGGATACCGTGGGGTAGGAATGTTTGGGAGATAGATTTGAGAATGGGAACATCCATGATTCCTAGTTAACATTCTAGAACAATGAGTAATCAGAGCTTAGTCCATATGTGGAAGTTGCTGTAAAGTCGTCAGCAATACCAAAAGCATATATATCAAGGACACAGGCGGGTGAGGCTCTGTGTAGGAATATGTATGTTTGGATATATTAACCATGTATCAAAAAGGGATATTCAGGTTGAAGTGTTGCCTGGTAAGAAAAGCAGATACCCCACAGTGTTTTCTGTGATGTAGCAAAGTTTAATAAGTGTTGCTTAGTGATGCTGTTTATTTCTGATTGTTCATGGTACAAGTTCTGACAAAGTACATAGATCTGTTGTGACCACTTAATGTTATTGAATAAAACTAATAACAGAATAAGTTGAAGTTTACGTATGTCTTCTTGTTGGAATCTTGCTACAATATTAAGTAGTGAGACAGACTACCATTGCCCCCTTTTCTCAGAAGAGAAAAAGAATGAGAGGTTTCCAAATATTAAGTGGTATACCTTGGAGCTTATTAATAATAAGGAGAGGAGTTAGGAGAACATTTTTGGGCTTTGTCTCTGAGTTATTATATTTTTTTTCAGGGAGGTTGTCGACTTATTCATGAGGTCTATGAAACCTACTGAGATTTGTTAGCATGTTTAACCAAGCACATAAAACATAGTTACATGGAATTAAAGAGGAAGGGAGGGAGAAAGGGGGGAGGGGGAGGGAGGGAGAGAAGAAGGATTATACAGAGAGCAGAGAGCAGAATATACAAATGCATACACATGAGAAAAGCACCATCAGATGGATGCAAATGAACTCCTTCACAGTACATAACTTAGGGAGCTACTCTTTATCTGTTACACTCATCACAGGGCACTCTGGGATTACTTCCTCAGTGTAATTAGTTTCCACGGTGCATTTGAAATGCAACTACAACCAGTAAGTTGGTGAGAGGTATTTTCAAAGTCCTTCTTGAATAGAAGAAACTGATTCAGGAGACATGAGAGACCAGGTCTCTATATATAGAAGAGCAATCAGGGAAGAATAATCAACATAGATCCACTCTGCCCAGGTGAAAACCAGCAGGGTGTAGATGGCATAGAGCAAGGTGAATGTGTGATGCTTGCTCTGGACTCCTGTTATTGCAGGCTGAGGCTCTTGGCTTTCCCTTGAAAGTTCTGGGCATTTGGACAGGTGCCAAACCAGCAAAGGGTTATACCTTAAAGGAAAATCACTTTACAGAGAACTCAAGAAGAGTAGGCAAGCATGCTTAAAAATCAAGAATTTTGATGGCTAGCTAGCACTGTTGGGTCAAGAGCCCACCAGTTAGGGATCAATCAAGACTTCAATGAGTTGTCACTCCAATAACCTGGAATGTCATCAAATTCTTGTGTGGTTTTGGCCACATTGCTTCACATCCCTTAGCTTTGATAGCCTCATTTATGAAAGGAATCAATGAGTTTATGCCATTTAATAATTCAGCATTGTAAACCTCCTTTCCTAAATTTTCTGTGACTTCACTGCATGAGCCTCATCACTAGGATGGGCTAAAGAAACATTTTACATTAGTGTTAAAGTAATAATGTAAGTAGGTTGTAGCTTGATAAATTAAAAAAAAAAGGTCATATCGAGCAAAAGGAGAGTATTTATCATTGAAGAAGAAAGACAGATGCTTTCTATGTACTGGTGAAAGCTAGGAGAGCTTTGTGAGTAGGTGAGTTTGCCTAGGAATGTGTCACATGACCCCAGCCTCCACTTATTGAACTTACTGGATATGTAAAGGCATTTCCACTGTCGGAGGACATCACTGATAACATTTGTCTTTGCCATCTTACAATTTTTGTGCTAACCGATTTGTTCAGATTTTGTAAATTTGAGTGAAATGATTACCCTCTGATGAAATATAAACCCAACAAAAGGTCTCCCAGAAAACAGCATCCTACTTGGATAATTTCCTGCCAGGACAAATCTAGATCTAACCAAAGTTTCTGCTTCAAAACCATGGTTTTCTCTCCTCTTATCTCCTCATTGATTCTTCCAAATTATACCCTTAAGTACATGGGGTTGGTACACAAGTACATTTCCCTTAGTGCAGGGGCTTAGTACATGGACAGAGAGGGGAATCTTGGAAGCAGTCTTTAAACAAATCAGATGTAGTGAAGACATGTAGTTCTGATTGTGGCCATCAATTCCACTTTCATTTTTCAATTCTAACCAAAGCCTGTTTTCAGTTGTTCCAGACTATCAGGAAGGACAGTTCTTCAGTTTGTCCTACCAATTCCCTCTTAGTCACAAAACTGTCAAGAGCCACTTTTCTGTAGGTACCCAAACTCCAACAAAATCATTCTCCTGGGTTCTAGCTCTCCTTTTTTTCTACACTCTTCTTCTTCTTCTTCTTTTTTTTTTTTTTGAGAGCCCTCATCTCCAAATAGTACTTCACAAAAGATCTATGTGCTCTTACTTTCTTAATCCATCATTTCTCTAGAAGCTCTAAGTAATTACAGACCTTGCTCTGAAAACATCAATTTCCAGTGTTCCAACTTTCATTTTGAGAGACCTGTGTTGCCAGACCCTCATTTTGGAGTGCTAATCATCTGTTCTCACACAAGAGCCCACATTATAAGCCAAATACATTCTTCTTCAACTCTATCCAGTCAGTGCTTTCTGTTCACACTGGGCTGAGTGACAGGAAAGGAAAAAACACCTCCTAAAATTCTTTAACCCTGGAAGTCTTCAGTTGTGCCTAATCCTAGTATGACCCTCGGGTGACTCTTTTCTTTAGAGAGTTGTTCAGGAATTAGCTTTATAGGCTAAACGAGTATCTCTGCAGCAACTCAAATCAATAATGCAATGTGATAGGGAAGGGAACAGAATTTATATTTTATATAAATTTTATGTTTTTACATCAGTGCATTTTTTGACAGCCCAGAGCCTTGCTCTCCTGTGCTGCCATTGGTCACAGAGTGACGTGTGTTTGGTAGCATGTCTCTGTGAGCTCATGATTCAGAATTTAAATTTTCAGAACTGAGTAAGAAATGCATGGATTCATTTTATGCCTTGAACTTGAACGATTTCACAGTGAATTGGAGCACAAGTATATGATAGCTTTCGTTAGCACAGTGAGGTAATGAGTCCTCATTGCTGGCAATCAACAAACATTTATTGCCTACTTTTCCAGGCACCAGCCCAGACCCTGAAGAGACCCAGACTAACAGGATACAATTCTTGTCATCAAACAACTCATATCTAGTGGGAGGACAGTAAACTTGGAACCCAGGGCTCATGCAGGAGTAAAGCAGATGATGAATCTTTAAAGACAAACAGAGGCTAGAGGGTGAACCATCCTGTCCCCCTAAAGAGTTTCTGAAACAGAGAAGGTGGCAGTGAAAGATTTAAAGAAGAATAATCAAGTGGCCAGATTTTCTAATATTGCTTCTTTAACAATGAGGATAACCAAATAGAGGAATCTTGAGGCAGACGGGCAAACCAGT
Organism: Condylura cristata; assembly: GCF_000260355.1. Taxonomy (NCBI): domain Eukaryota; kingdom Metazoa; phylum Chordata; class Mammalia; order Eulipotyphla; family Talpidae; genus Condylura; species Condylura cristata. The sequence continues at coordinate 8,666,876 of NW_004567126.1, forward strand.
TAGGAGGCAATTGACAGGTGTAGTTTGGATAAGAAATGATCAGAGCCCTAATTAAATGTATGCAAGTGGAGATGAAAGAAATGGAGAGATACAAGTCATTTTAGATCATGAATATTGTCTAATCTAATGAGCCATTGGCTGTTGGAATTAAGAAGTCAGGAGAAAAGGAAATTTACTTCCAGATTCAGGAATACAAATGAAAGATTGGTATTGGGGCAGGTAGAAAAGTTATTAGATTTTGGGGTTTTGTGATTAATGAGAATTTGCAATAATCATGAAACTATAACACTGTAAGAAAAAAAAAGTTCTAAAGGTAGTCTCTACAATGCTCACAATAAGGATTTCTGTTGCTTACAAATTATGATAAGGCAAAGCCATAGGGAAGAGCTAGGAGGAGATGATGAAATAATAGTGTTGCTATTGTTAATACATGGTAAACAGATTAAACCTTGATTTCAGAAGTGTATAGATGGAAAGTACTAGTTTTACATAAAATTGCTTTAGAGTTTGTTATATTAAATCATGACTTTCATGTCGAAGGATAGGCCTCTCCAAGATGTTTGGAAGAGGCATTCCTGCATGTCACACCAGCACATGAATATCATGAAGTTATTCAGGCCCTTCAGACTCATGAGAATCTTTTGCCACTTCCTTAATTACCTAGGATGAAAAGTGGAATCCAGAATTAGGGTTTTTACCAGAAATAACTTTTGTATCAGAGAAACCTATCTGTGTGGCTGGAAAACATCCAATTATAAAGCAGTTCACCTTCTTCATTTGAGCCAACATTTCCTTGTCCTGTGAGTCCCCCTACACTCTCCTTAAACCTCCAAGCACCTACCCTACTTCTTAGCTCAGTTCACACCCTTGTTTCCCTCGCTCACCTTGGAATCCATACAGACTCCAGGCATACATTATGCTTGTTTTTTTTTGTTGTTGTTGTTGTTTTTGCCCTACTAATTTGTATGGTGTTAATTTGATTGATTAACCAACCCAAGGAGAAACCGGAGGGGATAGGGGGGGAGTTTTCTCTCCTCCCTGACATTGTGAAGTGAGTCATACTTGTAAAATGGCTTCTAACCATTCTATTCTGAAGCTTCAAAGACTCTTACAAGGCTCCAACCAAGGGTCAAACTCGGGGTTTAAACCAGGAGGCACATGCTGCCTTCTATGGGTTTTAGCACAAATTCAGAGATGCAGCCAAGGACAAGAGTAACTTTAAGAGTAACAGGACATTTATCCCTCCAGGTGTTCATATATTGTTGTTTTCTTTTCATCTTATCTTCTTGAAATAATCTCCTCTGTCTCTAAGAGCTGACACATAGGGTGAAGCCCTCATGTATTAATATCATCTCTGAAGGAGTCAAATTCCCTTTCCATCAGTTTTTATTAATTTGTTTCTCATAATTCCAGTGATGTGTTTAGATAGGAAAAATAGAAGAGAGAAAAGAAGAAGTAATAATAAAAAGCAGAATGCCCCCCAGCGGCAAGCTGGTGGCATCCAGAGGTTGCAGATAATGGATTAGCTTTTACCTATTTCCATAGCAACAGCTTAGCTGCTCTTAAACACTTCTTTAAAAGCTTCTGATAAATGTATCCTGTGACCCTGAAAACTTTTCCATCTCCCTTCTGACTTCTTTCATCTTCAACCCCTCCTTTTCCCTTTTGCCCCACAAAAACATCAATTATTCCCCATAACCTTGTAACCCGGTTTCCTGCAGACTTGCTTCTGTTAGGGTCTAAGATGGATTTGGCATTGGAAGGTTACAGTGCTTCTCTCTGTCCTCTTCCCTTTTGCTTTCCTTTCCCACTCTTGCTGCTTTTCCTCCTTCCTAGTTTTCTTCTCTATCCTTGTTTCGCTCCTCTCTGTTCTCTTTTCCCTCATTATTTTATCTCTTTTCTCTTCCTGTCTCTCAAACTGAATAAAATTGGAACTCATCATTGTGTGAGTTACAGTGCGAAACAGAAGTGGTGATTCTCAAACAATTGGAAGTATTAATTGAGCACTTACTTGTAATCAGTCATGATCTGGGCTCTGTGATAGAGAAACATGGGTGGGTAGGATGACATCAGGAGTCTAAAAGACCATCTTTGTTTGTAACACTTATATGGGGATCAGTGCTCTGGTTGAAGAGAAAGAATGTTCAACCATTTAGTAATAATCTAATCAGTGTAACAGGGAAAAAGGGTTCCAATCTAAAAACAGGACTTTAATGTCTGACTGTACTACTTTTGTGTGACTTAGAATGATTGCTTACGTTTAGCATTTTATTCATCACTGCATGGGTTTGCATTCTTTTATCTGTTAAAGATGGAGCATGCACTCCAAAAAGAATGGAAGAGGATGAGCCATATAAGCATAATTACACCTTGCAGAGGTTAGTTTTATGTTGTGCTTGTTACTGATGTTTCTGGCTTGATAGACAGGAAAAACATCAGAAACATTTGAAATAAATATGGTCCATGATGGTCACAAAAGATTTTGTAGTACAAGAAGGGGGTTATGTTGGGTGTGAAAAGATGAGAGTATAAGTATATGTAAGGGAGGAGAAAATTCAGTGAAGGACAAGACATAGAGAAGAAGACATGGTTGAACTTCTCCCTACTGATCCTCCATGTTCTACTTGCATGCTCAGCACATACTAGGGCTAAATACTACCTTGTGTGTGTACATATGCGTATTACATACAACCATGTACGTTGCATGGGTGGATGTGATAAACATTGTGTTGGGCTATGCCCAACAGTCACATATATGTTGTACGTGCAAGGTGTGATGTATTGTGTGCAGATACCACATACATATGTTACGTGTGTACATGCACGTTAAGTGTGTTTTCTGTGCTCATGATGAATGACTGTATTGTGTATCGTGTGTAGGTGTGTACAGGTATTCATGTGTGTGGTGTGAATGTGTTTCCATGTTTTTTCTTATTTCTTTTGTTCTACCCAATAGAAAGAATATATTCAAAAGAGAAATGAGTGGAAATTTTTAAATAGTGAACTAAAAATAGTTTTCTATAAATAGCTCCAGAAACACCACCGTATCACCTTTTTAGTGAAGCATTCTTTGACTCCCTGGGGACATATTATACCTCACCTACATGTGCTTGTCATGTGGCATGAGTTTCTCAGTGTTCCCCCAAGCAGTGCAGTGCAGGAACTGAGCTGCTTCTCTTCATGACCTCAGTGCCTTGCCCAGTGTGAGGCCTCAGGAGGGTGCTCAGTGAGTTTGTGCTGAACACAGATGCTGAATCAGCATGAGAAAGTTTTTCTTGAAGAGTTGAATTTTGAGTTTGACTTTTGGTAAAGGATATAGATTGAATAGGCTCTGGAGGCCTTCCTTAATTACCCAGCCACTACAAGACATAAAGGAGCCCAGGTGTTGACAAATGTCCCCCTCTTCAGTGCAGCTGGCTTGGCAGCCAAAGGAGACATCTTGTGACCAGTCTTCACAGGGAAATAGTCCTGGCTTTCCATGAGGTTAATAAAGAAAGAAGCCAAGAGTGCTACAATTTCGATTTTACTTTACCTAGTTTGTCTAGACACCTCTTTAGCCTATTTCTAAGATGTGAAACTTCTGCCTCTCTCCATGATTGAGGGAAAAATACTTTGGAGTCCACCACTGCAAACAATGGCCTTTGTGTGCAGACTCTAAATTGGTTTCTGGCTCTCACTGAGCTAACTTAGCACTTCCCCTGAGCATTGTCTTTAATAACAATAGCTGTAAAGACAATGAAGAAGTGATGTTATTGGTTACTTAGTCTCCATTCTTTTCAAAGACACCTAGTCAACTAGGGTAAGCATGTAACAGGGTGGTCCCTAGGTAAATGGGAGATTCCAGGTCCCTGTCCCACCCAGGAGGGTTGAGCTGAGCAGGGAGGAGAAGAATATAGAGAGGAGACTGAAGAGGAAGGAAGCAGGATAAAGAGCCAGAAGATGACCTGAGGGAGGCACAGAGAGCAGAGAGACATGTGATGAAGCAGCACTTGTTTCTTGGTCCTGGACTGGTTTAAACAAATGTGGGTGAGAGACCCATGTAGAGGTCAGCTATAGCAGTGTTTATCATGATGTTGATTTTGCTCTTTTCTTCCCTGACTTGTCTGGCCATTTCTGACCCTTTTCTATGGGTCCCCGCCAGAAGGTGCTTTAGATTTGTGGTGGGCTTTCAGGCCTCGCTTTGGGCCACCCCCTTTTGGGTAGACTTTTACCCATGAGGAACTGGGCAACTTCAGGTGTTTGATTTAGAAACTGTGTTTTTTATGTTTGCTGTATTGCACACGGATTGTATTAAAGTTCCTTTCCATTAAACATCTTATATTTTTTGTCTTGATGTGGCAGATGACAGAACCTATTTAGAGCAGGTAGGTTTGGGGGTTCAGGGGTGGCCCTCTCCCTGCCCTGTAACAAGAGTAGGATCTTTTTCATATCCTTTTCCATAAAACCAATTTCACACACAGAATGAGGAACTTACTGTTGGTCACGGGAGTGCCGAGGCCTCCATAGGCACATATTTTGTGAGACAGAATCAGGCCTCTCTTCCTCAGGAGGGTTTGAGGGGGCTAAGTTTTCACATGCAGGGCAGCTTAGTGGGAAAAGTAGATTTCAGTGTTTCCCCACAGAGAAGCGGAACCCAGCCTGAACACACTTCTCCTTTCCAGCACTGCTTCTGCAGGTAAAGCTAATGGGAGAGCAAGTTTGAAAAGGAAGTAAAGGGTGAAGTAGTGACACCTTCCCAAAAGTGACCACGGCTCAGATCAGCTGAGAGTGTTGCAGGGAAGAATGATGACACAGTAGCCAGGAGGAGAAGGGGGCAGGGTTCCCTTACTTTGGCTTAATGGCAATGGGAGTTATATTTGGGGACTTTGGTCATGTTCTCTTAGGAAGATTGGCAAAGCCATGTCTACCTGGGCAGTTTGGGGGCTGCTGCCAGACCTGATTAATGCATGAGATTGCACACACCTGTGTTTGTGTGACCTCAGGCAGGGCTGTGCTGTTAAGTGTTTGTGTCCCCTCAGAATGCCTGTGATGAAATTCTAATCCCTAAAGGCCTCTGGTATTGCCTGGGAAAAGTTTGGCATTTGGAGTGATTAGGTCATGAGGGAGGAGCCATCATGATTGGATTAGTGTCCTTATAAAAGAAGCCCAGAGTGCCTCCTTGCGCTCTGTCAGATGTCTACCACCTAGAAGAGGACCTGCATCCAACCGAGCTGTCACCTTGACCATCCAGCCTTCTGACTGAGGTATCTTTCTATGATGTATAAGCTCCATAGTGGTGTTACATTGCAGCAATCAAATGACCTAAGACAGACAAGTGTCCTCTCTCCTGACCATGGTTTAGCCATTTGCAGGATGAGGGAATTAGATCTCTGGGAGATTTCAAATATCCCTTTTATTTCTTAAAGTCCATAATTCTGTAAATCAAAGTAAAGGTCCAGGATGTCCTCAGTACTTTGGAAAGGTCGCATTGTAATCCCAGGAGAAGCATCAAGGAAGATGTGTTCCTTCCAAGTGACCTTAAGCCTATTTTAGAATGACTGTGTTCCTAATATTACTGTTTCAGGGCAGAGAGAAGGGCACCACTGAACTCCCAAACTTGCCCGCTCTAAATAGGTTCTGCCATCTGCCACATCAAGACAAAACATATAAGACCTTGAATGTAAACAACTTTAAGACAACTACTCTGTAATACAGAAAAGACAAGGAATATACTTCCTAAATCAAACACCCAGAGTTACCCATCCCCTCATGCGTAAAAGTCTACCCAAAAGTGATGGGCCCAAAGCAAAGCCTGAAAGCTGCCACAATCTAAAGCACCTTCCAGCAGGGGCCCACAGAAAAGGGTCAGAAATGGCCAGACAAGTCTGGGAGGAAAAGAGCAGAATCAAAATCAAGATAAACGCTGCCATAGTCAACCTCCCCACAGGTCTCTGACTCACATCTGTTTCAGCAAGTGCAGGACCAAGAAACAAGAGCCGCTTCTTCACATGTCTCTCTGCTCCATGTGCCTCCCTCACGTCTCCTTCTGGCTCTCCATCCTGCTGCCTCCCTTCTCAGACTCCTCTGAATTCTTCTCCTTGCTCAGCTCCACCCTCCTTTTGGGGTGTCAGGGAACCTGGAACTTCCCCTTTTCGGGGGGAGGAAGCACAGTCACATTACCAGTAATTATCGTTTTATTAGAACAAGGTGGCTCCTGATTCTCTTGGAGAAACTTAGTGGAAATGCTCATCTCTTCTTCATGCCAGGGCTGCATCTGTGTCTGAGACAGACGCGCTGTAGTTTTGCAGAGTGAAGACAGGGTGATGCAGGGTCTGCTGCCTTCAGTGCGAAGCTGGAGCCAACAAAAGACTACCGCTCTGGCCAAGAGGTTTTGCTCAAATTAAAACCAGATAAACTTTATAAACACAGTCACAATGACTGTGAGCCGCAGTGGGCTTGGAGCCAAGGAAAGCAGCACCTGGCTGATACTTGTCAGCCAGAGCTGGGGAGGGAAGCTGTTTTATCCCCAAGTAAAATCACATACATTTCAGGTCTCAGCATGTCTGCCTTTGTGTGGACATCTGTAGGCCACAGGAGGGAACACTGGTGCAGAACCTTCCCACCAAGGTCACTGGCAGCCTGGCTTGGCATAGATGGGCTCTCCATGGCCCCGGGCTCTTGAGTAAAGAGGACAAAGGATGCAAAGGAGGAGAAGGGGTGAAAGATGGCAGAGAGAATGGGAGGAGGCAGGGATGGTCACTTCCAAATTAATATCTTTTCTCTTCTCATTCTGCATTCAAAACCAAGCCCAGTAGATCCAATTGCACTTGAGGCACTTTTATCTGTGAAGTTAGATTGGCAGAGTTTGGGAAGGAAAGAAGTGGGGGAATCCAAGGAAAATGTGCAGGGATGCATTATTCATTCTGCATTATCAGATAATGAGATGTTCCAGATGAATGAGTCTTCTAGATAACTGAATCTTCCTTTCCAAACATTAAAAACTACTTTTAAATCTTAGACGATATTTATATATTGTGTTAAGTGTGTTATAAGCATCTCTCCCTTAAAATAGGATACTTATTATAATTTAACTATATCTGGCTTCTCACTGCATTTTAAACAGGTGTTAACTCTATTTCTTTGACTCACAAAAGAGCCACCTAGGTCTGCTCTTCTCTGGACCCAAAATTCTGAGCTACTTGACTGTGTATATGCTACTTTCTTCCCTGTGGGTACAAGTTGTCAGTGCATCAGCTTATAGCTCTCGTTTCCCCTCTTCCTTCTAATCTTTTGTCCACAGTGACTTAGGAATAAATAGATGTCTCCAGGGAAAGGCAAATAACCAAGTCTATTAAATCAGCAACTTTATTTTCTGCATGAATCTGCGTCCACCATTCAGTTCTGATCAACACACAATTATCCAGTGTCTGTTAAGTGAGGATGCTGTATTTGTTGCTAGGATTAAAAAAGTGCCCTTGAGTGATTACCATCCATTAGAAGAAGCAAGCAGATGCTTCCCATTTATCAGGATGTCAAGTAGGTAAGGACTGTGTGTTGAACTCATTGTGCGAAGCTCATCAATAGAAGAAAGCACACAGGGGCAGAGGCGAGGGGGGTTTCATTTCATTTTGGTTAAAGAAACCTAGGAGACTAGGCCTGAAGACCTGACATTTTCAGTATCACAGGAGAGGAGTAAGCAAGGCCTAAAGGAGTTTTTATAGGATCAGTAGGAGTTCTTCAAATGGAAAAAAAAAAAAAAAGATAAATATGTTCTAGACATATAGAACAAAAAGTGTCATTTTGAGGAAGCTGTAATTGAGATCCATAGCTCCAAGAGATTTAACACACAGATGGACATTAGCCCCGTTTGTGTTCAGAGTGCTTTCATAAAAAGCTTTGTTTTGTTGGGAAGAAAGTGGTTGGGATTCACTAGCAGTTTCTTCTTATATTGATGGGGTTTTAGACAAATGAGAGAGAAATCTACTTACTAAAGGAAGAATCTTTAAGAACCCCTGGTGATGTAAGGGATTAAAGTGAAACTAGGAAGCTATCTCCAGCCACAGCAACATGAGTTTGATTCCCAGGCCAGGGAGCTAACCCACTTGGTTCAGCAGATCTCTCCTGTCTCACCCCCCCCCCTTCAGCAATGTATGCATAAATAAATATTTCGGAAGGGAGGAAGGGAGGAAGGGAGGAAGGGAGGAAGGGAGGAAGGGAGGAAGGGAGGAAGGGAGGAAGGGAGGAAGGGAGGAAGGGGGATGGGGGCAAGGTTTTGCATGACCCCAGGTAGGTTCTTGCCTAGGGAGGGTGCCTGAGTCCCCTAGGCTAGGGAAGCCCTGAAATATCAAGGA
>NW_004567126.1:8675305-8693924 GCF_000260355.1 Condylura cristata
AGGAAGGAAGGAAGGAAGGAAGGAAGGAAGGAAGGAAGGAAAGAAGGAAGGAAGGAATATGGATGGGGGCAAGGTTTTGCATGACCCCAGGTAGGTTCTTGCCTAGGGAGGGTGCCTTAGTCCCCTAGGCTAGGGAAGCCCTGAAATATCAAGGATCTTTAACAATGTGCTCAGTCATCTGCACTTGTTTCCTTGCCTTGCCTCAGAAGGGTTGACTAGGTAGAGGCCTGGAGACACAAAGGGGGTTTCTTAGGTAGCTTGTGTGTTCCCATGGCTCTGGAGGCTCAGAAGCTTTATTCTGTGATGCCCAGAGGAAGGACCCATTTCTCAATCCTCAGGGAGGATCCCAGTCAGGTACTTCTAGGACACATTAAACTCAAATGCCACTGTATTTATTTAAACCTGCCTCTTTCCGTAGCCCAAGAACCTGTTCCAATAGCTCACTAATCTGTTTCCTTCTCCAAGTCTGAATGGAAGTTAAATTTAAATTAGAATTGGAAGAATCAAGAAAAAGGAGCAGGTTTGCCCTGTTCTGATTTGTAAAGGTTATTTCAACCACAGAAGGCAAGCAGGTGACTTTACCTGCCAAGTACTCCCTCACCCAAGGGTGCGTTGGATGAAAACCGAGCCCCTCTTTCTCTTGCCGGTAGAGTACTTGGTCTCAGGTCTCCTGGCCTGGGAGCCATCCCATGTGTGTGTGAGGCCAGTTTGCATGTACATGGTCTCTCTCGGCGAATGGCATTTATTATTAATCAATCTCACGAGAAAGGGGAAGATGCTGTCCCTCAATGCAATCTGTGTGCATTTAATATGGCTGTATTCTAGTTACACTCACTATCATATGGAGACAGAGGTCTGAGTAAGGAAAGAGAGATAAAAGGAAAGAAAAGGAGAAAATTGACATGGCAGCAGATGTATCCTGGAAAACAGATACGGGATAAAATCTTGCTAAAGGATTTTAGCTTTTAATTTAACATGACTTAAGTCTTTGAGTGTTAGGTATCCCTCCCAAACCAGGAGATCCCTTGAAATCACTTGATTTTTTTTTTTTTTTTTTTTTGTATTTTAATGGAATTGAATAAGAAGAACCTGCTAGGAGCTGGGGAGGGGGTGAATCAAGAAAAAGGAGCACACAACTGCGTCTAACAACTGCGCGCACACACACATAGTTTGACTTATAACCTGTTTGCTCTGAGTTAACTATCCTGGATTTTCCCAGTAACATGTTTATTCCTTGCCTGGTTCTGCTCTGTTGCCACAGTGTAAATATTGTAATGATGCATGATTATTAACACTTGTTTGTTGCCTTATTTAGCTTTTAAATGCCACTTAATTCAGGGGGAAATGAGCAAATGAATACAAATGACTGGGGTGGGGTAGAGGAAATGCCTGCCTTGAAGCTGCCCTCCCAGGCCCCTTTGGAACTTGTGTTTTGTTACAGGGCAGGGAGAGGCACCCCTGAGCCCCCAAACCTACCTGCTCTAAATAGGTTCTGCCATCTGCCACATCAAGATAAAACATTTAAGACCTTTAATGGAAAGGAACTTTAATACAATGAATGTGCAATCCAGAAAAGACCAGGAATATAGTTTCTAAACCAAACACCCAAAGTTACACATCCCCTTGTGGGTAAAGTCCACCCAAAAGGGATTGGCCCAAAGCAAGGCCTGAAAGCCCAACACAAGTCTAAAGCACCTTCTGGCAGGGACCCTTAGAAAAGGGTCAGAAATGGCCAGACAAGTCTGGGAGGAAAAGAACAAAATCAAATCAAGATAAACGCTGCCATAGTCAACTTCCCCATGGGTCTCTCACCCACATCTGTTTCAGCCAGTCCAGGACCAAGAAACAAGAGCTCTTTCTTCACATGTCTCTGCTCCATGTGCCTCCCTCTGGTCTTCTGCTGCCTCTCCATCCTGCTTCCAACCTCCTCAGTCTCATCTCCAGGATATTCTCTTCTCTGCTCATCTTCCCCCTCCTTTGGGTGGGGCAGAACCTGGAACCTCCCCTTTTCTGTGGACCACCCTGTTACAGGATCAATTTCTCAAACACCCACTTTCCTTTTCATCCTATGTCCTTTTGTACCTTCGCTCTTCTCCAGTTTTTTTATTCCCACTTATTTGAGGTATCATCTGCCCCCACCGCAGTCCCTGTGTCCAGCCGCAGCAAGCTTGGCAGGTTGACCAATTCATGGTCAGAGTTCAAAGGAGAAAGACAGGCCAGCTCTCTGAATCTCTACTGCACGCAAGAGGACCATTTATAAACTCTGGCTTGGTTTGTTCTGAATCCTTCCAAATGCTGCCTTTCTGCTTCTGGCACTTTCAGTAGTACAGTCTCGAACTGTAATGAGTTTTTATCACCTTGAGAAGCACCACAGCAGGTTCCTGGTCTAAGCTCTCATTTTTATACCCCTCAGAGAAATGAAATCCATTGGAAATTAATCACCATCCTTTGGAGGGCAACTTTGGGTCTCCCCCCTCTCCCCTCCATCAATACATATTGCTGACCTTGCCTCCATGAGGGAGTGTCCCTCTGTGTTACAGGGCTAAACATGAGGTTACTCTGGGGAGTGATCTGAGTCACCAAGTTTCCTTAAGGGGGTTTTAACTTCCACACTTCAAAAAAGTTAGAAGCATCTAATTTAGGGATTAAAAAAAGCATCGGCCAATAAAATGGATAGTGTGTTTCTAAACTGACCTTTTCCTAAGAGAATAAATCTGATGAAGGTCTCTGGTGCATTTGGAGAGAGATTTTTATTCTCTCTGGAAGTAACGTGCAGTCATCCTCTCCACTGGATTGGGAACCTAACTGTTCACTCTGCCAGACTGCCTGCCTGCTATTTCTAGGACTCTGGCATAGCCATTCTCTGCCTACCACGTTAACATACCTATATCCCTTTAGGCCACTTACTGTCAGCCTCTTCCCATCCCTTTGTCTTGTCTGATGGCAGGTGGATGGTTAGAGGCATTATAAATGCCTGCAAAGACCAACTTTGCCACCTCACCCTCCTCTGTCCTTAATTACCATCATACCCCGGGTTAATTTTAGTATGTCTTCTGTTGCATTTGTCCCAAGGGAAAGAAAGGTAGTTTCATTAAGTTTAGCTCCAGTCACGTGAGGATCCCACTGTCCCACTGAGCAGGGTGGGGGAAAGACTCCCCCCTCCTCGTTCTGTGTGTCCCACAGTCTTTCGTTTTCTCTAGCAATGTATATTCAAAATGCCCATTACATTTGGTGCCCACGGTTAGAAGTGTCAGGCCCCACGTGTATTTGTTTGCAGAGACTGGTTACCATTCTGACTCTGGAAGTGGCTCTGGCCCCCAGTCCCAGCTCTCCTGTCCAGGCTTTCATTTGTCAGATACCAACAGACAAAGGTGCCTGGTCTGTAAGGCAGGAGAGGGAGCACCTGGGAAATCTGAAATGATGTGTGACCTACATCTGAAGCCAGCCTGACTCAGGACCCAAACTCACCTAGACACTTTTTATCCACAAAAGCATGAAATCCTTACAACACTTCCGCCTTTTAGGCACTAATTTATGCCATTTATAGATGGGGAAAAAAAAATCTCCCCAAGGTCATACAGCCCAGAAATGGCGGTGCCAGGAAACAGGCCAGGACCTCTGTCTACAGAGGCCAAACTCTAAGTAACAGTAAATTAACTTGAATTGACGTAGGTAGAAAGGTGATTTATTAAAGGACGCCAGGGAGCCCAACAAGCCCAGCAAAGGCTGCAGAGAGAGAGATCATAGTAGACAGTCCAAGTCAGCTTTCCCTTTGCTTTTCCCTTTCCCATTAAAGTCTTATATGTTTTGTCTTGTTGCGGCGGATGGCAGAACCCACTTAGAGCAGGCAGGTTTTGGGGATTCAGGGGTGTCTCTCTCCCCCTGTCCTCTAACACATTGGGGTACCCTGTAACAGAAGCAGTTCTTAGTCTGGGATTCTGTCCCTTACATGCACTTTTACAAGTCTAATTTCAGGACACACATACACACACACTGAGAGACATTGTGATTGCAAAGTAATGACATAGAAATCAACTCTGAGTGTTACAGGGCCAGGAGAGAGATGCCCCAGAACTCCCAAACCTGCCTGCTCTAAAAAGGTTCTGCCATCTGCCACATCAAGACAAAATATGGAAGACCTTTAATGGAAAGGAACTTTAATGTAATTAGTGTGCAATCCAGAAAAGACAAAAAACATATTTTCTAAGTTAAAAACCCAAAGTTACCCATCCCCTCGTGGGTAAAAGTCAACCCAAAATGGGTTGGCCCAAAGCGAGGCCTGAAAGCCCGTCACAATCCTAAAGCACCTTCTGGTGGGGACCCATAGAAAAAGGTCAGAAATGGCCAGACAAGTCTAGGAGGAAAAGAGCAAAATCAAAATCAAGTAAACAAACACTGCCATAGTCACCTCCCCACGGGTCTGTCACCCACCTCTGCTTCAGTCAGTCCAGGACCAGGAAGAAGCAAGCACAGTTCCTTCCCATGTCTCCCTCTGCTCCATGTGCCTCCCTCAACCTAGCATGTCCGGTTTTATATCCAAAATCAAAAAAAGCTGCTTAACTCTGCCTCTTGGTCCTAGGAGTCCTCCCTTCTGCGTGGCTGGGATTTGCAGCTGCGGTGTCTGTAATGGGCAGTTCAGTCCACAAAACCTGTATCTGTAGGGTTCGTTCAGAACATCCTTTCCCCTAACATGAGGACAGGACTCCTCTTAGATAAACCAGTACATCGGCCTCGAGGAGTATGACACAGCTCTGAAAATCTAGAAGGTATATAAGTAAACAATGGGTGGTAAATAAAACAAATATATTATAATAGTCAGTAGAATAAAGGTGCCAGGAGTACAGGTAGGAGTCAAACTTTTAAACTAACTTCGTTACCAAACACCGGCCTCAGTTTCCTTCTGCAAGGACAGGAAAACAGAGTTTGAGGATGCAGCATTATTTATACAAAGGAAGAAAAAGAGGGGGGAAGATGGCATGGGTCTACAAAGGGCAGGGGTTTGAGGTCAGTTAGAGTCAGGTGGGCACCAACTTATTTTTCCCACAGCTGCTGTTGAACTCCCTTTTCTATGGAATGCAAGAAGGCAAACCCGTAAACAAGGGGGGAGGGGTCACAAGAGTAGGGGAAGACAAACTTGTTCATGATGAACTCAGAGACTGGTCTTGGAGAAGACAAATCTGTCAAAGGGGCAATTGCAAGAAATAGGGGAAAGACAAACTTGTTAATGCGTCTCTGAGAGACCAGTCATTTGTAACTGCATCAAATCGTCGCCTGAATCATTTAATGTTTAGCATTTTAAAAGATTGTATTAAACAATTTTAAGGTAGGAGACTAATATACTTCCAAAAGTTCTGGGGAATGCTGAGCTGAGCATCTGGCTGTAACCTGTTTCTTGTTTAGAAAGAAACAGATCTTTCATTTTCCTATGCAAAATATACCTTGTAGATTCTCAGAGCTGTGTCATATTCTTTTGGATGGATGTATTATAGTTTATCTAAGAAGAGTCCTGTCCACAGACAGGATTTAATTTGTATTCCAATATTTTGTAATTGTAGTGCTTTTCAAATTACTGTATGTGTGCATGTATCTTTGGGTTCTCCATCAATCCTCTCATCATGTTACCCAAATCTTTTGACATCAGGCTTCTTCTTTTTAATACATGAAACAGTTGTGGGGGAGGGGGGTAAAGGTGTTTTATTTCCAAATCTCCCCACTTCACCTCCCTTATTTAAGCTCAACTATAGCACTGCTGCTGCAGCCTAACATCTGTAGAGCTCCTTGATGTACCTGGGGCAAGACGGTTCATAAACAGTTTGTTAGTAGGCTCCTGTGAATTACAGAAGCCTGCCATTCCTCTCTCAATATAACACATATGGCCATTATCTGGGAAGTGAAGTACATAGAAATACACAGGTTTAATGAAAAGATTAAAAATAATATTAGAAGACCCATCGAATCAGGTTGATTTAAAACCTGTGATGCTGAGATTTAAGAAGCGTGTGCATGGGCTCATTGGGATGGTAACTTGGAGAAGCCCTATCAAACCTGGACTGAGCCTGTATTTTCTCCTCAAGGCAGTTTCCCCAGAAGCCTCTCCAAGTACAGGGAGACACATCTGGGTGTGTAGCTTTGTTCTGTTCTGCTGCAGTGGCTTTCTGGATGCATGCAGCTTTCTTTCTTTCTTAAAGTTTATTTATTTATGCTTACAAGAGCTGGGGTACAGGCCAGATGTGTGTGGGGAGGGATGTTGAGTGGGTGAGAGGATTCACCAGAGACAGAGTGGGGAGCAGAGCAGGCAGATTGACTGAAATACACTGCTGAGGGGAGCAATAGGCAAGACAGGAGAGGTCTGTTGCACCACATGGGTCACCTCCCTGGCTGGGGATTGAACATGTGCTGCAGTGGCTGCAGACAGCTTCACAGTGCTGTGCTTTAATCTGTTGTGCCACCAGGGAGGTCCCAGGATGCAGCTTTCTGTAGGTAGGAAGTGAGTCGCCAGACTGCCCTTCACATACCCCTGGAAGTTCAGGGAAGGCAGAGGAGAGATTTTTCAGGAACAGTGGCCTCTTTCTTCAGCTGAAAGTACTGAAACCATGAGCCACTATCATAAATACCAGTGGCTTTTTATGCAACATGCTGGTTGAATCTTATTAACCTGAAATATTTTCTGTGCTGGTGACACTGGTGTCTCTAATAACCACTTAGTCGATGCCTTGATACTTAATGTGTTTTCAATATTTTTGGTACAACTGCTTTCCAAAAAAAGGTTTTACAAAATATTCCCAACCTTTATTGTCTCAAAAGATAAGCATACCACTTGTTGCTGGGGATGATATTTTCCATGATGAAATACCTGCCTGACTGTGGCATGCTAAACCTTTAAGGCAGTCTTATGTGCTTTGTATTTTAACGGAATAGGAATGTCAATTCCTGATGGTGAGCAGTGCATACAAGACATCTGACCCCTAGTGAATGGCGTGTATTTTTCCGTTGGAAACACCCAGTGCCACAACAGTCTGCAGTACTGAGAAGTGAATTTTTTTTTCTAACATGCTTTAATTGCTTTTTTCTGGGGCCAGAGATATTTATGGGTTAGGAGATTGCCAAGTTATTTATTAGATAGAGTATCTAGGGATAGACCAATATAAATCACTTAGTCTGGTATTGAATATACCAGACACTCAGTAATTTAAAAAGCTTTAATAAAAATGCTAAAATATGAGACTTGTCTTTGGCTGTAATGAGACTCAGTTATCATGTTTTTATCAGTGATATTCATTCATGGACTCCTCCCCCTTTCCCAATGTAAAAAATAACGGATGCAATCCTTATTTCAACTCTCTAGATTTGTTGGAATTGAGAGTGGTTTTAAAGATTTGAGGAAAGACTTATATAAGAATTATATTAGGGTCCTAATGGCTGACTTGCTCACACTTAAAGCTCCAGCAAATTCTTTCACATTAAAGTTTTGTCTCTTGTGGTCTTAGTTGGTCATGAATCAAAAACAAAACAAAAGTGGGAAGTATACGGTTAAATTTTGCTTGTGGGAAGTTTATATATTGCATCTTCTTCCTTATATGGAAAGTATTACTACTAGTAGATGCTGTGACCCATCTCTGTTCTAGAAAGGATGGAGTCAGTACACACTAAGTTTCAAACTAGTAGAATCTCTCAGAAGCAAAATGTAGTTTTTATTTCCCTTAGTGGAAAAACTGAAATATAGAAATATGTTATTCTATAATTTTATTTTTGTTTAATATGAAGTCCATTCTTCATATATTTTTTTAATATTTACTTATTTATGCCTACACAACTGGGGTATAGGCCAAGGTGCAGGGGCAGTGAGAGGATTCACCAGAGACAGAGTGGGGAGCAGAACAGGCAAATCTACAAAGTACACTGCTGAGGGGAGCAGCAGACGGGTCAGGAGAGGTCTGCCACGCCATGTGGGTTTCCTCCAGGGTGGGGGATTGAACTTGCACTGAAGCGGCTGTGGCTTACTTGCAGTGCTGCATATTAACCAGTTGCACCACCAGGGAGAACCCTCTAGAATTTTAAAATGCAGTCATTTTGTGATCTCACTTATTCATAACTAAACCTTTTAAGGAACATGTTCATCATCCCTGTGTCACAAAATACTGAAATAGTGGGTCAGTCATGGAGAGTTGGGAATTGCCACTACATGCAGTCACTGAACAAAAGAGGTAAAGGCCCCACCCTCTATCTTCCATGGCAGCATTCAGCTAAGGGTAAAATTATACCAGGATCCATTTCTTTCCAAATCCCACTGTCCTCCCAAGAAGAAGAGTTTCTGTTCTGAAGCCCAGATGTCCTTCATTTCGAGCTTAGATTTGATAGCACATCTTGAGTTTAGGGTTGAGGTACATCAAACTACTCTGGACAGGACAGAGTAGCAGAATAGAATAGATTATTCCCAGGTCAGGCAGGGACATTACTGGGGAGGATGCAGAGACTGATGCCCCATGAGTGGTGCAAAGGGTAAGGCTGTGTCCAGTTGAGTTGTTTTGCCTTCCCAGGCTCAGAAGTGGCTATTCAGGAGAGTACCATACACCACAACAATGTCATCTTGTGAGGGTGGGGTACTCAGAGCAGGCCAGGAACCAATCATTGTTTTCAAGTCACCAGATTCCAGATTGTTGTTCTCAGAAAGTCAGGTGACTCAGAGATTTTGGACAAACTAGCCTCCTGATAGCATGACCTTCCAAACAAGTACTTCATACTCTGGAGGAGATTGGGTATTAGCAAGGCTACAGGACAAACTTTGAAGAAGGGTCATGGAACAAGTGTATTTCCCCCAATACTTCCCTGTTCAAAATCAGACACTTAAGATTTTTGACAACCAGACAAGATGGACAGCAATATTGGACAGTACCTATGATGGGTATGTGGAGTCATGTAAAAATCATGAGGCCAAGGAGTCAAGGGTGAGACTGTGAAATCCTAAGAGTAGACACACTTGGCCTATTCTTCAATCAAGTCAAGATATGCCCACCTGCCCCAGTCAGGAATACCTTAAATATGTGAACTTGATACTGAAGACTAGAGGTCTCAGCTTCTCTGCAGTGAAACATTTGGTGGGGTCACCCCTTCTTAGACTCTCTCCTTGAATTCTATTCAATGACCCTGGACAATAAAGTTAGAGATCCAGGAATTTGAAAAGACTAGTGATTAAGAAGATTCTAGAATATCGCCTGCACCACCTCATTTGCAGCAAGGTAGGTGTTGTTGGTATTATTCTCCTCTTTCAGAAAATCAAAAGTGAGGGTCTCTTCTGCCCTGAACCCTGAGAGTGTTGTCCTTGACCCCCCATACCATGTCTAGTGAGCTAGGGTGGAGGATCTTGGCTTTTGAGTGAGGCTGACTTGGGTTGCACAGAACTGCATGCTCTGGTGGCTGAGACCTCAGGTTCAGGGGTCAGTCAGTACAAGTTCTGACTATGTGGCCTTAGGCATGTTCTTTAACAATTCTTGTTGCCTCTGTTTAGTTGTCCTTAAAATGTGGAATAGCAGCCCTGATTCAGAGGGCTTTCCCAAGGATGAAATAAGTGAAGTGTGGCAAACACTTTGTATGGTGCCTTCTAGCACTTATGAAGTTTTCAAAAACTGAATGTTGACAAAAATATAGATGTTAAATTAAAGATACCATAATCTTGACATTTGCCAAGTGTCAGCTACTTTGATAAAACCTTTTATAGACATTTACATTTACTCCTTACAGTGGCCTGGTGAGTTGGCCCCAATCACTACCCTGTTTGCAGTTTGGGAAACAGAGGTGCGAGATGTTTAGTAGTTTGTTTAAGGTCATGCTATGAATAAAGGGGGAGTCCAGCTTGCACCAATGAAGGTGAACTTGACAAAGTTAGTAAAGAAAGGGAGAGGTTCCCAGGGCGACCCGAAATACCAAAGGGTTGTGGTGTGGTGTGAGAGGGAGACTTGGATTAAAAGAGGTCATAGGGCTTGTCTAGCACTTCATAACAAACAATTGATAGTGTTGGAAATTGAATAAAGGGTTTCCTTATCTGTAAAATGAGGAGGTTGAGCTAGGTGATGTCTAAGGTGATGTCTTTTTGACTTGAAAATTGTATGATGAAAATTAAATGCTGTGAAGCTAAGTGTGTGTGGCAAGAAAACCCTCAAGGGATGGCAGCAGATCCACAGAGGAAGGAACAAAAGAAGTCTTCCAGAGAGAAGGCATCTCCATGCCCTAGAAGAAGCAGAGCAAGATGAGAAAGTGTCTGACTCCTTGTAATTCCTGTGATCATGGTCAGTTGCCTGAATTGTACAGATTAAAAATAGGAAATCTGTGCCTAAGTCTATAAATAATTTCTGTGTGAGATGCTGTGGAGACAACCATTACAAATGATCACAGCAAAGCAAGAGTGGTTTGTGATGTCACCTGTCCCTGGCATGTTTTCATGTATTACTATTTCATAATCATTTATCCTTGTGTCCTTCCATTCCTCTCATCAAAATAGATCCAAAAATAACAAAAGAATACAGCAGGTCTAAACTTATCCAGCACAATATAAAACCAAATTGCATCAAGACATAGAGGGAGTCCAGGTTCACACTCAGGATCTGTAGAAGCTCCTAAGCATTAGGATGGGCCTTGTGTAAATGAGCTCCTCCCAGATCTCTGCCCCTACTGGATCCTGAGAGGTTGCCTTTTCTGGAAAACCTCTCTGCATTGCTAGCTATATTCAGCACATGTTGATTGAACGCCTACTCCATACCAGTCATTGAGAGGCCCGAGGGATGAACAAATATGGTCCTTGGTTGCAAAGTTCCCCAGGCTGGAGGGTCAGAGAGATAGGGAGATCAAAAGAGAAGTGTGAGCAGTGCTTTTTGTACAACATATATCTCATCAATCTCCAAACTTCTTTCATTTTACATCCTAGATATCTTGCGTATCTCCCTTTCTGCAAATCTCTCCTGTTCCCATGCAGGTCCAAGCTACCACAAGCTCTCTGATGGGCAGTTTCCTAGCTAGTTCTCCTAGCCCCGTTTTCCTCCACACAATGGCCATGGTGACATAGTCACACTATGAATTCACTTTGCTTGCAATGCAGTCCATCCTGATCCTCATCATATGACCCTTAGATATTTTAATGCCCTACCCATATTTCTTACAAAAGATCAAAACCTAAATATTCCCTTAAGAGTTTATAATTCTACCCCCTTTTGTCCACTTACATCCTTCAACTCTTTTCACCTCAGCCAGTCACCTAAGGGCACAATGCTTCCCAATCTGCAGAGCCTTTGCCTGTCCTGATCCTTCTGCCTCGCTCTGCATAACACAAACACCTTGCCCACACGCACCAGGTTAGATCCACAGTATGCATCATCGAGGTGCCTCTCACCACCTTATTGCACACTTACTGTGGCAGTGACACATGGATTCCTAGGAATTAATTGCCAGTGCCGATACGCTCCTTGCCTGTGCACTCTTCTACCCCCAAAGTAAGCCTAGACTATAGTAGGCTCTCAGTAAGTCTCCCCATCTAGAACAAGAACACTATAACCTTAAGCACGGATGACCATGAGCCAGATGCCCTTGTCTCTGGAAGGGAGAGAACTGATGGGAAAAGGGTGTCACCTCTCACTTGTCAACATCTTTAAGTGCGAGTGTGACTTAGACATG
Source organism: Condylura cristata (assembly GCF_000260355.1). NCBI lineage: Eukaryota > Metazoa > Chordata > Mammalia > Eulipotyphla > Talpidae > Condylura > Condylura cristata. The sequence goes on from NW_004567126.1 coordinate 8,686,967, forward strand.
AGCAGGGAAGAGGACACGTGGGCAGAAAGTACAAATAGGCGAACATGCACAATTATGATCAAATATGGATGTTCTCAGCATTACCAAGCAGGCTGGCATGGCTAAGGCATTATATTTTGTCTTGGAAAGGAAAGGGGAAACAGTGGGTGAGGAATGAGAGATGGAGTTAAGCAGATGCAGCTACAACATTCTGCAATGAACTGTCAATAAATGATAAAAGATATTTTCTGACAACCCACGTGTCTTCACAGTGTCAAAATTCTGGCTGTACTTCTTAGGAACTGAGAGTCTGTGTTACAAAAAGTAGCATACTTATGGGGATCTAATTAATTTACCAGAAAATCCATCCTTTTAAAGTGCACAATTTAGGACCACCCTGGTGGCCTGGGGGTTAAGTCTCAGTGCTATTATCATAAGACCCACCTTGAAGGCCTGAGTTCAGTCCCCAGGCAGGGAGGTGACCCACAAGGCACTGCAAACCTCTCCTGTTTTGCCTCCTGCTCCCCTTAGCTATGTATTTCAATAGATCTGCCTGTTTGCTCCCCACTCTATTTCTGGTGAATCCTCTCACCCACCGCACTTCTGACCTGCACCCCAGTTCTTCTATACAAAAATAAATAAAATCTTAAAAAAATAAAAATAAGTACACAAATCACCACTATCCAATTCTCAGACATTTTCATCACCCCAAAAAGAAACCCAATATCTATTAGCTGTCTCTCCTCATTTTCTTCTCTTGATGGACCTTGAAAACTAACATACTGTCAGTCTCCATGGACTTGCCAATTTCATGTAAGTGGAAATTACATATTGCAGGGACTTCTGGTTTCCTCCTCTTAACATATTATCAAGGTTTATCCATGCTAGAGCATGTGTCTGTACTCATTCCTTTTGATAGATAGATGTTCCATTTGCACGAATAGATTATAGCATTTCCCACACAGCCCATTACATCCACTGGGTGCTCCCTCACTAGCCTCAGAAGCCTCCCCTAGTTTAGTACTGTCTGCCAGTTCCTATAAGAATGTCACTTGGTGAAATCATCCGCTATGTAAATATCAATTGTTTGTGTTTGTAATTCAGAACTGCTTTACTACACACAGTTTCCTAAAACTCCCTCCATTTTCCTGTAAATGACAGCATTCACTGTGTAAATACGTAAATACACCCCGTCTTCTTCATTCAGTTCTCTCTCAGTGGGCACTCAGCTTTTCGCCATATCCTAGCTATGGTTGCAATAAACCGTTATAGAGCATTTGATGTTTGAGTTGATGATTTCATGTTCTTCAGATAGTTGCCCAAAAGTGGGATTGCTGGGGCAAAAAGTAGTCATGTTGCTTTTTTAAAAAAAAAATTAAATCCAGATGGTTTTCTGAAACAGATGCATTGGCAATAAAGCAACAGGGTTTCTCTTTCTCTGACTATTCTCCAGAACTTGTTGTTGGGAGTCTTTTTTAATGTGTTCTGTTGTCAGGGGCATGCTTCATTATGATTTTGACTAACATCTCCTTTATTAAAAGTGGTGATGGACATTCTCCCATGTTCTGTTGGCCTGTGGATGTCTTCTTTGGTGAATTGTCTGTTCACTTCTGCTGCCCTTTAATTGGGTCCCTTGGTTTTTCATTCTTATATTCAATGTTATTTTTTATATACAGTGGATATACAATGCCTTACTTTGGATATACAATGCCTTGTTAGTTACATAATTTTTGCACATTCAGTAGGATGTCTTTATAACCCACTTACAGTTTATTTTGATGTGTAAAAGCTCTTTAATTTGAAGTAACCCCAACTGTTAACTTTGCTTTTATTTTCTTTGTTGATCATGAAAATATCACAGTGTTTTCTTCTATATATTTTATTTCCTTTTTTATTTATTTTCAAAAATTTATTTCTTTATGCACATAAGAGCTGGGGTATGTGCCCGAGGTACAGAGGGGAGCACTAGAGATAGAGTAGGGGGGCAGAACAACAGAAGAGATCTACTGAAATACACTGCTGAGGGGAGCAGCGAGCAAGACAGGAGAGGCCATGTTGGTCAGTTCCCGGGCTGGGGATCGAACTCCTGCTGCAGTGGCTCCGGATTGCTTCATAGTGCTGAGACTTAATCCTTTGCACCACCACAGAAGCCCTATATATTTTATTGTTGCTGGCCTTACATCTAAGTCTTTAATCCAGTTAGAATTTATCTTATGTCCCTGTAGTTAAAGATTGATCCAATTTTCATTCTTTTACATGTGGTTATCCAGATGCATAAAATGCCATTATATTCATACACTGGGATTTGTTTATCCTTTCAGTTGTTGATGAACAGGTTGTTTCCACTTTTTGTTTATTGTGAACATTCATGTACAAGTTTTCCTATGGACATATGTTTTTATTTGTCTTGGGTATATATGTAGGGGCTAAATTGCTTAGTCATATGGTCGCTCTCTCTGTAACTATCCAAGTAACTGCCAGACTCTCTTTTGAGATGGCAGCACCATCTCAGACTTCCAGCAGCAATGAATGAGAATTCCATTTTCTCCACTTTCTCACTAATTCTGTACTTCTCTATTATAACTGTCCTAATGGGAGTGAAGTGGGACCTCATTATAGTTTTGATTTGCTTTCCTAATGAATAGCAGTGCTAAACTTCTTTTCATGTGCACACTGTCAATTTCTATGTCTTTTCTGGGGAAAGCATCTATTCAAATTCTTTGTCTGTTTTTTTTTAATTGGATTATTTGTCTTTTTATTATTGAGCTGTAAAAAGTTTTATATAATTTGGATACTAGTCCCTTCTTGGACATATTTGCAAAAATATTCTTCCTTTCTGAAAGATTTCCTTTTCACTTTCTTGTCAGTGCTTTTTGAAATAAAAACTTTGCAATCATGTTTCTAGGCTTTGTTTTGGTTCAGTTCTGCCAGTCCCTTTGTTTGGTTTCTCTCTAGTCCACATATGAGTGCAGTCATCTGCTACTTGTTCATCTCTCTCTGACTAATTTCACTAAACATAATCGCTTCCAGGTTTATCCATGTTGTTACAATGGCCAGGGTTCATCTGCACACACAAACACACACACGCAGTGGAATAGTATTCCATTGTATATATGTGCAGCATCATATGATCTCATCATCCATCATTGGAGACAAATGTATTGTAAAATTGTAAAATTTTGTAAAATTTTGTACAATATTTGTAAAATATTGTAAAATGTGTTGATGAGGTATGTTTTATTTATTTTTTCTTGTGTTACTCGTGCTTTTGATATTATAGCTAAGAAATTCACTTGATCCAAGGTCACAAGTCTGCATGCCTATGTTTTCTTCTAAAGTTTAGATCCTACCTTTATGTATTTTGATGCTTTTTGAGTTAATTTTTGTATATGATGTGAAGTATCCAACTGCACTTATATTTTCCTCTGACTATCTGGTTATTTTGAGCACCTTTTTTAAGAGACAATTTTTCTCTCATTGAATTTTGTTTTGTTGAAAATAAATTGACCATGAACATTTATATTTATTTCTCATTAGTATATAGGTCTTTCCTGATGCAGATTTTTTTAATAAGATGAATTTCTTACGGATATGTTAAAGATGGATGGAAATAATGTATATTCAGCATTTAATTCAGTCTCAGAGAATAAACCCTAGTTATTTTGTTATTGCTTCTGTTGGCATTATAACATTATTTCCGTGTGTAGCTTCTTTGAGGGAGTAACACAGGAACTCACATTCAACTTCTTCAACTAAAACAATACAAGAACATCACCATCACTGCTCCCACCACCACACACACATGCATATGTGTTTTTTCATGCACGCACACACACACACACACACACCAATGCTGGAATCAGAGGGGCTAAATGATTTACAAAAGATCACACTTTTATAAATTAGTCTTGAATGTTTAAAGGTATAGTATAGAGAAAAGCAATTCATATTTATGTTAGTTTTCACATAGTCTCTTAACATTTTGTTATTCTGTAGGGATAATGATAAAATGGAAAAAAGAGCTATTTTAGTTTCTTTAAAATCATGATCTTGAATCTCCATATTCCTGTGTGCAAAAGTTGTTATGCCCATTTTTGTGGTCAAAATAGATGATGTTTAATGGACTCAAGCAATGTTTGCAAAATTCACCCAGAAAATAGTGGAATAAATGGTACTCAAACTTTAGGTATTGTGAGCCCAGGTTATAAAATTGTATTATTCTGTATGAAATAAAATACTTAAAATATGATTGTCAAGAACTGTGACTGAACAGAGATAGGATAGTATTATGATGAGTGGAATTACTGATCTTGAACTAATAAGGCTGAAGTTCTGACCTTGTTCCTTCTAGAAAGAGAAATAGATACCCCCTCCAAGAGAAATCAGATAAGGAATAGACAAATACTTTCTTTACTAATGTGTGTGATTTGCCATATGTATTTGTTTAGGCTCAATAGTTCAGCTTACGAGGAATACATGGACAATTATTTACCAAATATTTATGCTTTGATCTGTAGAGTAAGATCTTCCCAATTATCCTAGGCAAGCTTCATCTATAAACTCTAACTTAGAGTTGAAGTACTGAGAGTTAGAAAATTAGCAAGTAGGTACAGATTAAGCCATTTATCTGACTCTAAATAGCATGAAGGATATCAACAATGAGTATATAAAAATTAATAGTAACATCTAACATTTATGAAGTACCTATTCCCATACTCTAGGCTGGTATGTTTTATGTGTATGTGTATGTGTTATACATACATTTATTAAGCATGCACATTAATATATAATAATGATCCTAGAACATATATGGTATATTATAGAATACATGACATATATTGGTATATGATTAATAAATGTAAATGTATATTTCCACTTAACATTTGCAACAACCTAGAGAGACAAATTTTGCTGCCTTTGCTTTACAGATGATGAACCAGGGTTTCAGGGGAGTTAAGTAAAAACTGTCCAAGTTTCCACAACTCTCTTGGATGTGAGAACCTAAGCTATGATGGATGGTCTTTTAGAACCTGTTTCACGATATTATATCAGCTTTATGCAGATGGGTGCTAGTCTGTTCAGAACTACACATTTGAATCCCTAATTACCTTTGTACAAAGAGTTTTTTTTCTAACCAGGTTTTCTTTCTTACATGAACACAATATTGTGTATAGCACAATTTTTATATAGTAAACTTTCATCCATTTCATTTTTATTAAGCTCCTGTTTTATGCCAGGTATAGTTTTAAGTACTGGGTACATAGTAGTTTTTAAAACCTATAGTTTGTGGTCAAAGTAACTTTAAACAAATAATCATACAAATAAATCTAAATCCACAAACCTATCTAGGTATTATAAATCAGAGGCAATTTAAAGGGGGAGGAGAGGTTGTAACAAAAGGACCTGAATTCAGTTGTGGGAGGTCATTAGCAAAATCTTCTAACATAAAACCAAGCTCAGAGCGAAAAATAAATATGTAGGTGAGTAATAAAATAAGTGTATTTCAGTGATAGGAGAGGGCAAATGTCAAATCTGCAGGATGGGAAACACTTGATAGATTATAAAATACCCAGTTTAGAAATCTAATATTCATACATTACATTTAAGAGGGGAAAGAATGTTATTACATGTCAGCCATTGTGTTGTATAATGGTAATGCAAAGATAAATATAGAAGTTCCCTTCCATGGAAAAGCTCAGTTCTAAAAATAAATGTTATCATAAACAAGAATTCCTTGGACAAGAGAGAGCAGCCAAGGCATCATAAAGGAGCTCAGATATGAGTTGAGTGTGGAGGGATGAGCAATTCATATGGCACAAAGTGCAAAGTTCTTTTCATGCAGAAGGAATAGTGTGTGGGAAGGCACACACATGAGCGATTGATGTTACCCCAGATACATGAGAAGATCCATCCATGAAAGAAGGGCTAGGAGTTAGGTGTGACCAGATCGTGAGTAAGTTTGTGAATCCTGCTAAGAAATTTGACTGTTTAGCCAGCTATTGGGGGAATCAGAAGATGTGATGTAACAACTGTAGTAGGTATGTAAGTTATAAAATGGTAGAAGGTTGAGCAATGAAGAGGCTTTTATAAAATTCTATTTAAGATAAGATGCACTTCTCAACTTAGACAGTGGCAGTGAGATTGAAGAGGAAGACAATGGGATGTTTCAGAGCAGATGACCATGCTAGAAAGCTGAAGAGAGACTGCAAATGCCTCATGGAACCCAGAATCCAAGACACCTGTGGCAATTTATGTCTCCCTCAAGATGTTTTCAGTAGTATAAAACATTATCTGATTCTTTTTTTGTGTTTCTATGTGTACGTATCCAGAGAGACAGATAATGATTTATGTTTACATTTCTGTTATGTCTATCCATTCATCTATCTAAAATGAACACAAGGGCTTCCCTAATGATGCAAGGGGTTAAGTCTCAGCATTAGCAAACCATTACCAGCCACTGCAGCACAAGTTCATTTCTCCAACCAGGGAGCTGACCCACATGGCCCAGCAGACCTCTCCTGTCTTGCTCTTTTCCCCTCAGCAGTGTATTTTAGTAGAGCCACCTGTTCTGCTCTCAATTCTGTCTCTGGTGAATCATCTCATCACCTCTTCCCCTCATCTCTGGCCTATATCACAGCTTTTGTATGCATAAATAAATCTTAAAAAAATTAAAAAATAAAATGACCACAATTTGGAATACGTTTGGTTATGCATTGAACAGCCTGCACAACCCATGTGTAGTTCCAGTTTTAACTTCCCATGATCGTTGATAAGGCAACCAGATATATGTTCTATAGGCAGAGGAGGGGGCCTCCATGTCCATGGATGTGGTTTAAAATACACTATGTCACTGATATCCTTTAGGCAGACTCTGTGGGATCTTTTCTTTGCATTATGTTAACATTTCAAGTAAGGTTGTTATATACATTTTTGGTATTTCTTTGCATTTTTATAGGTAGATGATGGATGGATGGATGGA
>NW_004567126.1:8694024-8713532 GCF_000260355.1 Condylura cristata
TGGATGGATGGATGGATGGATGGATGGATGGATGGATGGATGGATGGATGGATGGATGGATGGATGGATGGGTGGATGGGTGGATGGATGGAAGGACAGACACATCTATTTGCCACAAAGGTCTCATTAAAATTTGTTGAAGCATTTAAAATTATGGTGGTGTCATATTGCCAAATTAAATCCAGATTTTAAATTAAAAGTATTGAGTATTTCTCTTGACAAGCAACACTTAACCTAGAGAAATACATATGATTTATACATATCCCTCCCCTCAGTGGTATGCAGTGTGCTAGGGAAGCCAAATGGAATAAGATGGTTTTTGTTCATTTGGTAAATTCTGAAGGAAGAAAAATGCACAGGGAGGACAAAGGAAATGGTATGTGCAAAAGCTAATGGGTATTAGTATTGTACTTGGGGAAGTGATAAGCCAAAGAAATAGCACAGTAAAAGGAAAATCATTTTGCCACTTATTAATTCTGTAACTTTTGGTAATTTACTTAATTCTCCTCATACCTTAACAGTGAGATATGTTCTGTTTACCTCAGAATTTGTGAGGAGCGCTGGAGATAAAGCATGGGCAAGCAGTTTGAAAACAATCAAGTTGCTGCATATTTATAAGTGATACCTAATACATATTAATAATAAAGATAGTGTAAAACAAGACTATCTCTTCTCCCAATTCATTCTCATTTCTTACTAGCTAGCCACACCCTTAAAACTGTTATCTTTCCTCTAAGAAAATGACTGAGAACCCTGTGAATTTGTGGGAGATGATGGACAGCATTGCAGGGGTACAGCAGGTACTATTGGGGTGAATATATAGATGGCCCTTTGCACTTCACTTCTGCAGGGTTCCTCCCAGTGGGTGACACCAAACACTAAATATGTATGAAGTTTTAGATATATATTTTAATCTAGGAGCCCTCAAACTATTGGGTGAAACATAATATATATGGAACCAACTTTTCTAAATTGGCAGTAGGGGTCGGGGGAGGGCTGACTGGGATCCCAAGGCATCATAGCTGCCCCCCAAATCATTCTCCATTAACCAGACTCTAACTCCCTGCACTGTGTCTGTCTTATAACCAGGAGGACTCTGGGGTCTAGAGGAAGAGAACTTCAATTGGCCTTCACACATCCAGCTAAAGCAGACATTATTCTGAGAATATTTTAGAAGGTGCACTGAAGTTGTTGCTTTATAAAAGTGAAAAAAAAGTATTGACATTTCTAAGCCCAGAACTATTTTTTAACAAGCTAGAAAATACTGAGAAACAGGTAGTAGTGTTTTCTCAAGAGAATGCCCTGTAGTTAGAATGTATGGTATTTTTTCCCTGTGTGTATTTGGGTAAAATATGTGCACTAAAATTTCAGGCCAAATCCTAATGCAGAAATAATCCAAAATATGGCAGATTTATAAGCAAGGCAGTTTTTATTTATTTGCTAATGTGGATTCCCTTAAGAGCTCAAATGTTCTACATGTTACTTATGGCTTCTCCTTGAAAAGACTTACCTCCAAGGTCTCAGCAGCATAAAACTCCAGGCTGTATAGTTGTCTGAGTCAAGCATCAGCCATAATTCTCCTTTGTCACAGACTGAGGGTGGTTTGGAATCTACTAACACACTACCTGTTTAGTAATTAATAATTCATAATTAAACTGGCAGTATGAATTAATCAGTATAACTGTAGGCTTTGAGGCCTCCTCTCTCCATTATCCTCCCTTTTATTTTAAGAATCTGAAAGAAAAATGAGAAGAAAAGTTAAAATATCAGAAATCCTCCATTAAAGGTTATACCTCCATTAATAGTTGTCAAAAAAATCTATTTGGATTTTTCTTTCAAAGACTTATTTATGTGTATGGGATTCCATCCTTTACTCTCAAAAACTTCACTCTCTGAGTAAACACAGGTCTCCAGCAGCTAGCATAAACAGTTAAGACCATGTGGTGTGCTCAGTTCCTCTGCCTGTCCCAGGGAGATTTGGCACAAATACAGCAGCAAGGATGGGTCATTCTGCTCTCAAAATTTAGAGAATGGTTAGGAAAACCACAGAAGAGGTTGACCTTCAAGGACCCTTGAAGATGAGTTGTGTCTTTTCAGGTAGGAAATGAGGAGTTGTGTCTTTTCAAGTAGGAGAAAAACAAAGCTGAGGAAGTGCTTATGCTTTTGTTGTGTTCCAGGGAAAGGAGGCCCCAGGGTATGCAAGTAACCTGTCAGTAGCACATGTGCAGGGAGACCAGGCTGGCCAGTGAATTTGGGGCCTAGACTGCAGAGGGCTGAGGTCACACAGAAGAGGTTGTGAATTAAACTTGGTGGGTTGTGGTGAATTGAACTTGTAAGAGGGGAATCATTTAATTTGAATGACTAGACCATTCTGGTCACATGGAAAAAGGTCAGATGGACAGATCCCACACTTCAAGAAACCAAGTGGGAGGTTCCAAGAAAGAGGCTGTTGTCATTGTCTGTGTGAACACTCATAGAAACTCAACTAAGTTGATGGCAATGAGAAGAGCTGAGAAGGAATATAGACATTTGCCACTGCTGAGTTTGGGGTGGAATTGAGAATCAGAGTCTGCAATAGGGCATGATCAAGACCATAGAGCCTGTCGACCTCTGCTTGACAAGTGGTCAATGTTCTTGACCCATGCAGGACTATAATTATTGTGTAGGATGCTATTGTTTCTGTTACCATTCTCCTCATCATCTTAGTATTTAATATTCATTGAATGTCTTCTTTATATCAGACCCTGATAAGTCCTTCATTTATACATCCTAACACAAGTCATCTGTGTTATACAGGTGAGGGGAAAAAAGTGTGATGAGGTAAAAGTAGTTTATGTCACCCAAGATCTTTCAATAAATAAGGAGCTGAGCTCCAGAACACTGGTCCTAACCACAGGATATGGTGCTATTAAAAATGCATTCCAGGCTCTCCCTGGTGGTGTGGCAGATTAAAGCATAGCACTAAGAAGCTAAAGCCACTTCAGCATGAGTTCAATCCCACTTTGGAAGGTAACCACAAGGCATGGTAGACCTCTCCTGACCTGCCCCCTGCTCCCCTCAGCAGTATACTTCGTATATATGCCTGTTTTGCTCCCCACTCTGTCTCTGGTGAAGCCTCTCACCACCCCCCTGCACCTCTGGCCTATATCCCAGTTCTGTATGCATAACTAAATAAATCTTTTAAAAAAATGTATTTCATGATACAATAATAGTGTAATTATGGAAGCAGAGATATTATATTGTTGGCATTTTTAGGAGTGGAACCTGCATTTACCAGGGGGTTCTCATCTACCAAATGGATCCCCATTTGTAAATCTTTTTTTAGTAATTTTTGTTCTTCAGGACTTTTTTTTAATTCCGCAAAGTTGTAAAGAAGTATTGTTGGCAGGGTTTAAGAAAGGAAGTAATTCTGTTTGGAGTATCAGACAATTTCACTGAACTTTAAAGTATATGTTTTAAGAAACGAGCAGGAATTTTTAGGTAACATGGAAGAAAAGAGTTCTGAAAGGTCCACTAATTTTGAAAGGATCTGGAATGCTCTGGAAATGGCATCTGTGTTTTGTGAGCAACTTATTGGATTGTCTCAACTGGGAACAATCTCATAGTTATCTGTCTAAGCTCCTTTCCCAGAAAGGAATACTCTTGTGGCTATGTGATATGGACACTTAAAAATTTTTGTATTTTCCCTTTGCTTCTTTGCCTTTTCATCACCAAGCAGTGATGTTTTTCTCCCTAGTTCTCAGCTTAGCCTCCTGCTGCAAAAAGATATTGTACAACATAGAGCTGCTTCTACTATGTGCATGCTGTGACCATGGTATTAATGGCTGCAACCTGTGCAAATCTAGGAACCTGCAAATTATTTTTGAGAATTATATTCATCATAAAAGATTGCTATGTGACTATCTAGAGGTTAACATTTCTTTTTGACTATAAAGAATCATTCTCATGTGTTTCTGCCCCCTCTTTCTTTGCAGTTCCTCCACAGATCATGAATATCTCTTCAGATGTCACAGTGAATGAGGGAAGCAGTGTGACTCTTCTGTGTCTTGCTATTGGCAGACCCGAGCCAACAGTGACCTGGAGACATCTCTCAGTCAAGGGTAAGTTGTTTACTTGTAGGAAAGGTTCTGATTCAGTCCATTCAAGACTTGATTCTGAGCTGTAACAGAACTTAAGCAATCAGGCAACAGTGTTTTGCTGTAACACAGTAATATATGGGTTATAAACATCAGTCCCCAAAGTGACAAAGGAGGGATTTATAGAGTAAGTTTATGTATTATTTTCTTAGTCGTTTTTATGACTTAAAAAGATTTTTATTTTGCCAATAGTGAGGGGAAAAGAGAGGTCCCATAAGAATAACTTCCAAGAAGTACTAATTTCTCAAGGTGCAGATACTTGGGTTACATAATATCTTGTCTTTCCATGAAGCAGTTCATGAATGCTAAAATAACCATTGAAAACTTTGTTTTTATTATATATCCAGGAGCAAAAAAAAAAAAAAAAAAAGAATCCCTTGCTCAGTAGATTCAGGTTAGTCACCTAAAGTCACATCTGTGTTCTGTTCGGTACATAAATAGTCTACCTTGAGTGGAAAAGGGAAAGTGTACCTGATCGTGTCTGTGCTGGACACTCAGTGGTTGCAATTAAAATATTAGTTAAGATCATTTCCATCTTAATAGGAAAATATCCAAACAGGGAGTGGGGTTTGTCCTTTTGAAACTGAAACTTTCTCCAAGTTGAACTAAAACGATGGGCACAGAGTCATTTGATTTATTTTTAGTGTTACAATAAACTGATTAATTCTAGAAAATATACAAGAAACAAGAGCTCCCTCAGGCATTAGAAAATCTAAACATGAAACCCAGTGAATAGGGAAATGTGTGCAGTATGCTTATGTGTGATGTAAATATAGTGTAGATCGAGAGGAAAACTTGAGAATAAATCTCAGTAACCTTGAGATAGAAAAAGTTTTTCAAGGACACCAAAAGTTCTAGCCATAAAATGGAAAATAATGATAGTTTTGCTTTGCAGTTTTTTCGTAGCATGGTCATAATAATGTACCATGAATTGGTGGCGTAAGCAACAGAAGGCTACTTTCTCAGTCTTGGAGACCAGATGTCCATGATCAGGATATGGACAGAGAGGGTTACTTCTTAGAGCTGTGAGGGAGAATCTGGTCCATGCCTCTCCCTGCTGTGTTTTGTTAGAAGCTTGGTCTTTGTTGGTTTGTAGATGAATCACAGTGCTCTCTCCCTTTATTTTCACATGACCTTATCCCTGTGTGCATCGCTCTGTTAGATTTGCCCTGTTTACAAGTCACCAATTATATTCGATTAGAGTCCAAACTAATGACCTCATCTTAATTTGATTATGTCTCCAAAGATCCTGTTTCAAAATAAGGTCACATTCTGAAGCACCAGTGGGGAGAGGGTGGTAGGACTTCAAAGTATATTGAGAGGTGGGGGGGAGGGGGATGCAATTCAGACTATCCTAGTATTCATCAAAATTAAAAACGCCATTACAATTGTAACTTTTATTTAATCTAATGAAAAGACAAACCACAAACTAAAGAAAATATTTGCCATGTATAAATTTCACTACATATATACATGCAAAGAATTTACATCTGAAGATATATGAATGATTCACACAATTCTAATAATCCATTTGAAAATGAACCAAAATATTGAGAAAACAACCCATAAAAGCAGAAAACTGAATGGAAGAGGAGCTCCATAAGATATGACCAACATTTTGTCATAGGGATGAAAATTAAATTGCAATGAGTGTTTCTCTACTACACATGTGGCCCAAACACACACATATGTAAAAGCCCTGACATTATCAAGTGTTGGTGAGAATATACAGCAACTGACATGCTTAGACATTAAATCTGGGGTTATAACTTGGTATAAGCACCATTAAAAACAGTTGAGCAGGGCTCTCCCTGGTGGTGCAGCGGGTTAAAGCACAGCACTGAGAAGCTGAAGCCACTTCCGCATGAGTTCGATTTCCGCCTGCCCCGGAGGTGACCACATGGCGTGGCAGACCTCTCCTGACCTGCCCGCTGCTCCCCTCAGCAGTGTACTTCGTCGATCTGCCTGTTCTGCTCCCCACTCTGTCTCTGGTGAAGCCTCTCACTGCCCCTGAGCCTCTGGCCTGTACCCCAGTTCTGTATGTACAAATAAATAAATCTTAAAAAAAAAAAAAAGTTGGGCAGTTTGTTAGGCAGTTCCATTCCTGGGTATTGACTAAAGATAAATGAAAAATGTATACTCACAGATATACAATGAACACATATGTTCCTAGTTATTTAACTTTTAATAGCTTCAAACTAGAAATAATCCCAAATAACCATCAGCAGGTAAATAGATAATTGTGGTATATTCAAGCAAATGACAACTTCTCAGCATCAAAAGGAGGTAAGCTGTTGACATATGAACTAAATGGATGATTGAAAAACTATGCTGAGTTAAAGAAGCCAGTTGCAAAATTGCTTGGTTCATTTTGAGGTGGGTTATTGGAATTGGTGTTAAAGTTAGTCAAAACTAACCAAGCCACTCTAAAAATAGATGTATTTTTGTGTGTAAATTAATCTCAATAAAATTTGAAAACAAAATGGAGATGCAGAAAGTAATGACCTGAAATTTTCCCTCTAATTTAGCACATCAATTATGTGAATAGCATTTAGCAAATGAGAGTCTGAGATTGTTACTAGAAGCATTATTTAAGTTTTCACTGTCTCATTTCCTCAGTGTAAATTGAGACTACATATGCCTTGTTCTAACAAAAGATAATGCCAATATATTCACTGGAAATTCTTTGTAGAAAGACCTCAGCTAGCTATCGAAATGCAAAATGTTAGTGTGATGTAGTGTAATGGTGTGGTATGGGGTTACATACAACTTCAAGGGTGTGTTCCTATTCCATAAAATCATATATTTACTGTAAACCAGTGTTACTTCAATTTAAAAAATATTATACATTATGGGAATCATAATGCTCATCTTTAATGTAAATACCGCTACCCAAAACTATAGCATACATTCCCAAAGACAAAAACCTCAAAACCCCATGGGGATTTTTCTTGAAATCAGGGAGAATTTTGGATTTACATTATATGCAAAAATGTGTCTGGCCACCAGACCAATTTCCATGTATTTGGTAAAGTCAGATGTCTTTATAAACGCTTAAAATCCCAAAATGCATTTATTTGGCCTTAAATATATACTTCTCCGAGCCTGGAAATTTTAAAAGGCATTTTGACTTTGTGTAAGTGTTTTGAAGCAATTCTTTATAATAGTACCTTGGTAAGATTTCTCTCTAAAATAACAGAGATCCATCCACATTCCCAACCTTTTGTATAATGTAATAGTTGCAATTCAACCTCAAAAGCCCATAAAATCCTAAACTTAAATTATCCCTTTCCCCTTTAAATCTTCCAGGCTATGCTCTGCTCTCAAGTTGCCTTTTGTTTTTTCCTAGTCCTGGCTTTCCCTTTGCTGTCTTTCATGTCCCACCCCCCCCCACCCCCTTGTCCTCTCTCTCCTTCCCCCCTCTGCCCTCCCAGTGACATTTAAACATTTAAACTCAAAGCATTATTTCCCAAGCTTTAAAAGCATTAGAACATAGAGAGATTGCAAGTTTAGAATTTGCATCTGTAGGGTAACTACCTATGTTTATTTTAGAAGGATATTCCTTCATACTTGGAGTTAAGGAAGCTTGGGTGGTTGTGTTAAAGGTTTAGAACTGCCAATAAAAAATCAACATCAAATAGCATTTATAGAACAATTTACCAGTTAGTTCAGCATGCAAGAATGAAAAATAAGAGTTACAATGACATTTTCTTTCAAACTCCAGTAGGATTACTTTGGAGAATTTAGCAGAAGGGACATCTGTATTCCCAAAATGCTACCTCAGTATTTGAAATCAACCATTTAAATTTGGGAACTCATAGAATGTGAATGAATAAACAAGCTTTTTATTAAGGATTAAGAATATTGTTAACACTTGTGCCACAAACTGATAGACCAAGTGCATGCAACACTCCCTAGAAATGTATCAAAATGAGAAAATGATGTGTCGATAAGTCCATTATTGCACTAGGGAAAATAATGGCAAGCTTTTGTAGATGAGAAACTACAAGGACTCTCTGAATTAAAAAAAATCACATAGGGGCCCTCCCTGGTGGTGCAGTGAGTTAAAGCACTGCACTAAGAAGCGTAAGCCACTTCCTTATGAGTTTGATCCCTGCCTACCCCGGAGGAGATCCACATCGGTGCTGCAGACCTCTCCTGACCCCTCAGCTGCTCCCCTCAGCAGTGTACTTCGTCGATCTGCCTGTTCTGCTCCCCACTCTGTCCCTGGTGAATCCTCTCACCCTCCGCATCTCTGGCCTGTACCCCAATTCTGTATGAATGAATAAAAAACTCTTTTTAAAAAAATCACATAGATGTAATGAAGAGGGAAAATGCAGTCCATAATACAGAGAAATATGATCTATACTGAAATAACAGATCATTAAAAATGGGAGATTTTACTTTATTTATTTTTATATTTTTAAAGATTTATTTATGCATACAAGAACTGGGGCCGGAAGTGCAGGGGATGAAAGGATTCAAGAGTGACAGAGTGGGAACAAAACAGGCAGATGTACTGAAATACATCACAGAGGGAGCAGCAGACAGGTCAGGAGAGGTCTGCTGCACCATGTGGGTTACTTTTCTGGCTGGGAATCGAAATCATGCTACAGTGGCTTCAGATAGCATCACAGTGCTGTGCTTTAATCCATTGCACCAGCAAGGAGAGCCAAAATGGGAAGTTTCTATATCATGGGGCACTAAACAGTTTTTAAAATTGATTGAGGTAGAGGTGAGAAAAGGAAAGCCTGAGTGGCATCTGTCAACTTCATGGTGTAAATGCTGTCACTATTGCCACTGCCCTGGGATCTCCTTGAAAGAACTTTGATGTTTTTTTTTCTTTTAAAAACAAACAAAATTCCAAAACAAACCCCTCTTTTGAAAGCAAAGTAAAAGTTAAGAATTATGGAGTTTCTAGAAGAGACCCGGACTCCCTAATGTCTCTCTGTAGACTGGATGTGCAGCTGGGGACCTCCTGACTTCCACTTTGCTTTACAGTGTCGACAGATGTGTCAAGATTCCCCCAAATTGAGCCCTTCTCAGAGGACATCTGTCTCACTTCCGAGGAAATCTGAGATTTCATAGGATTGTGATTATTAAGTATTTTGAGCATCTCAAAAGAAATGTACTACATAAACATACATTCTGGGGGTGGGGAGGTTGTAATCAATGTGCAAACTGCTGAGCTTTTGACCATGCATTTATTCTTTAGCTATAAATTTATCTTATACTTTTTTTCCCCAAGAGCACATAATGAATTTTTTAAAGTATGTTCATGCAGATTTGCTAAAGCATTTAACATTTGTTTAACTGCCTTCACACACATAGAAATCTATACTGACTGACCTGCAAAAATCATCTATCAAAGAGGGGACAGATCCACAAGCAGGAGGGCAAAGTGGATTGGTGACTGGTCAGTGTGTCTGGAATCTGTTGTGAAAAGAGTGGGTTCCAAGAATGCTTTTCTTTTCCCTTCCTGAAGGACAGGAGAAGGTACACTGGAGCAGCGTCCATGGGAAAACACTTCTAGACACATGGATAATGTGAAGTTAAAGTTGCAAAGATGTGAGTGGCAGAGGCAGAAAATAGTGGCTGTTGTGTTCTAAGAAGGGTTGTCTCCCCACTTTGTGATGCTGTAGTCATCCACCATAATGCTTACACACCTGGCCCTGTTTCCAAAGACATATTTGGAAAGGCCAGATGTTTGGGGAAAAATAATAAAGTCTTCTTTTTTGTTTCTTCTCCATGGAGATTTTAAGATGACAGCTATTCACCTGTGAGTGAGTTGTTCCTACAATCTACTCATATACAGTAATACCTCAGGGAGCAAGTGAACGAGTTATTTCACAGAAGTGAATTTTCCAGGTAACTGAAATTGACTCCTTTATGCATTGGCTTGAGTCATATTTGATGGAAGCATTTTAAAAGTGTATTATATTCTCCTCTGTTTCCTTCTATATAGGGGGTGGAATTAAGCCTCATGTTTATAATATAACATCGATATTGTACACGTCAATGTTTGTATCTCAGTGTTTGGAAAGACTGGGATAATTAGGAATATAACCCTAAAACACTGTTTAAATTCTTTTGTCTGCTTTTTAGTAAGTCCCCCATTTTTGCTTCTCTCTAATCTGGTTATTTATTCTTCCTAAAGTCATGTAACTGCTTTTTACAAGCCACAATTTCTTACAATTAGATCTACAATCTGATTTCTTACAATTAGATCTACAATCTAATTTCTTACAATTAGATCTACTTCTAATTTGTCATGAACAAGGATCCATGTAACCAAGTAGATTAGTCCTGCATCAGAATTTAGTGGTGGGAGAGAATTTTCTTAGAGGAAATAAGAGCATCATGAATGTGATAAATGGCACTGATGATAGCTGTCAGAAGGAAAATAATATTTGGCTTTGTTCAATCTATGCGATTGCTAGATGAGTGAATTCTATGTAAACAGAGAGAGCTAACAGCAGCAAATCATTATCCATGGTTCTTACTGCTCGGCCAATTCTTTCTAACATGTCTTCACTGTGCTGGGAGGTTAGGAATTATGCAGATCCAAGACTGTTTCTACTGCAATCCCTACTTTTCATGCTAGAAATGCCCAAGAAGGAAGTCTTAAAAGACATTGTCAAGCCCTTACCATTCCACATAATCATAATAATAAACAAACAAAAAGTCCACTAACCTGCATCCATGAGCAGTGTATCCCTTTCCTTTGGCTGGTGCTATTAGCTGATAGACCTAATATGGACTTTAGCTACCTGTAGACCTGAAATTGAAATCTGGCCTGAGCAATGAACAATCTGAGTGGCTTTAGAAAAATCATTTCATCTCCTTGGTCTTTACTTATTAGACAATAAAATGGGATTATTTATGCCAGTTTCATCAGGTTATTATCAAGACCCAAAGTGAAAATTATTGAAAGACATTTGATAATACTGAACTCATAATAAGATGCTTCCTGATTTTTTTTTCCTAAATTATATTGTGCCAGATTTTCACTTAAATTTCTTTTTAGCATCCTTATAGCTTAACAGTTAGCCTGGGAAATGTTTATGACAGTGCTGTGTACCAAACTATGTGTATAGTTTCTGTGTTTTAACTCAATTCCCTAGCAACTTTTAGAGACAAATACTGGTTTTCATTATTATGCCTTTACCTTTACTTTGTTTTCCTTGATAGTCTTGGGACATTCATTAGTCATTCAGTGTTTCTTTGATCTGCCTAAGAATTTGGAATGATATAGTGATTTTATTTGTAATGGCTGAATTGAAAACAACCAAAATCCTTTAGTGGGCGAATGGCTAGATAAACGGGCGTACATCTACACTATGAAAGACTTTCAGTTAGTATTAAAAGTGAATGAAATAATGATACCCTCAACAGCTTGAATGAAACTTAGGACATTATATATTGAGACTGATTGAAAAGAGTCAGTCTCAAATGGTTGCATACCGTTCTAAAAATGGCAAAATTACAAGATGTACAGTAGATCAGTAGTTGCCATGAATTGGGACAGCGTGGCTAAGGGGTAGCACACAGGAGTGATTCTATAGTGATGGAAGTGTTTGATATTTGACTTCTATGGTAGATAGAATCATCTATATGCTGAGTGAAATAGCATAGAATTATATACAAAAACATAAAAAGTAAATGTATGTAAAAACTGGTGAGCTCAAAGTAGATACCATTGTGTAGTTAACTTCACTGTGTTCACATGAACTTCCTTTTGGTAAAATACTTTGTTACATGAGATGCCACGAAATGGTGATGCATTCATGGCCCACCCATCCCTAGTGTTCTTGCAACTGTTGGCTGAATCAATGATTATTTCATGATAAAAAGTTTAAAATAAAAGAATGATAATTGAAATGAATCTGTAGCTTTCAACTAATAACTTGCTTATATATCAATTTATTCTAATAATATTTTACATTTATCATTTCAAGTAAATTTACAGTAGTTCTCTAATATAGGTCAGAGGAGGAATATTTTGTTTGATCATAAGTGAGGAAATAGACTTAGAAAGGTTCAGTAATTGTTAATGACTCACAACTAAAGTCATTGATTTATGAAAGGAATCTAGTTCTTGATTTTCAAATCTGGAATTCTTTGTATTATACAAAGGTAACACCCTGCGTTTAAGGTTGGAACAGGTACAATATAAAATTTCATATTGTTCAGTTCTGCTTGTTATCTGGGGCACCCAAGAGTGTTCACCATCTTTGAGCATCAACGATGCTTTCACACCCTAATGCCATACCTGTCTTCCTTTTTAGCTGTCACTCAGTATTGTTCTAAGAAAACCACAGTCTCTAAATGAAAATCACATTCATGCCATTGTCTGAAGGTCCCTGTTGTTCTTCTGTTTCAATTAAAATAAACCTGTTGAGGCCTACCACCCTCATTTATCTCCTATGCCCTCCCAGATTCAAGTTACAGACACTAATAGGAGTTGTCTATTAGTTGACCTACAGCATCATCTAGTCATGCTACTTATTTCTTTGTCTCTCTCCAAGGCAGCGGGATCCTTGTTTCTAATCGGAAGCCATGTTTAGAGCCTAATTAATCCCCAGAGTGTGAGAAAGAGGTGTCTGAGATGAGAAATCAAGGTTATACATATCTTGCTCAGTGGAACAGTTATGGGCAAACAAGCTGTTCCTCTCACATTTCTGCAAAGCAAATTTATGTTCACTAACTTTGGTTCTTGTTGTAAATGAGAAGTGTATGAAGGTCTAGCAATGCGCTTTTCACCATATGGGTACCCATATGTTTTCCCCCTTTGCTTGCGTACATTTTCGCTTTGGCATGCACATATGCCTGTATTTTTGCAACTTAACAATATTAAAACTAATCCCATTTATGCTCCTTTTGGGTGAGTTGATTGAGTCATAAATTCCTGAGCATCTCTTTCTGGGAGGCTGACGTTCTTTTGTCTGAGCAGAGAAGGGCAGAGGGAGCTCTCCTACCAGACAACTAGAGGCAGCGGCATCATTTGGTAGCTGATGGCTCTGACCCTCGCCCAAAGTGGGGTCAGTAGTCCAGGAAAACTTGGGACAGAACCCTTCCTCCAACTAGGAAGACTAGGAACCATGGAAGACTGGACACAATGGGTTCATGCTATTTTGGTAATGACCCCACTTCCTCTGTAGAGGTAGAAGGACAGGTGATGACTTCATCCGGTTCCCTTTGTAAGGGCCCATCTTGGATCAAATAACCATGATGCCCTCAGACACAGCTCTTAATATTGGCCTATACGTAAGATTACTTACACTGCTCACACTGAACTGAGAGACCATACATCAGAAATGAGACAGCAAGAAATTTAGCTTGCATTGAAGTAATGCTTATTTTCTTCAATAGACTCGTTAGATTATAAAAATAAGAATAGAGATTAACATCTATAACACTAAATGAAAAGCCCAACTAACTCAAGTATAAAGTTAGAATTGAAAATGCTGCCTGATAGTGATTGGACAGCCATCTCTAACTTTATCCCATTTGCATTCATTCATTTGTTCATTTGAGGCATTACCATGCTTATTTGCCCCATAGCAAAATGGTATATAAAATTGACATAATCCTTATCATGGTGGAGTTTATAGTATAGTGAGGGAGATAGCATGAAATAGATCCCCAAGCACATGCCCTTTCAAGGTGTGGTCACAGCTATAAACATGGGCAGCAGGGAGAGGTGAGACAGCTATAGGCTTTTTGATAAAGGAGTGATCGAGCTGACATCTTATGGTGGATAGAAGTAAGCCAGGGAAAGGCATTAGGGCAGGTGTATGTGTTGGGGCTGGGCTGGATGGAAACCACCCAAGTTAAGGAAACTGGATGTGCAAATGTCCTGAGGTAAGAGGGAACATGGTTCTTGAGGAAACAAAAGAGCTGTGTCCAGAGTGTGTTAAAAGCAGGAAAGGGAACAGGCTGAGATGGAGTTCTCAGGAAACAATTCACACAAAGCCCTTTCCAGAGTTCAGGCTTTATTCTAACAACACTGGAAAATACAAAGAAACTTGCCAGTATGAGAGCTTGGAAGTAAGATACTCATGTGTCCTGATTTAAGTAGGAATATTACATTTCTGATCCACTCATTGTCTATGTAAATCTGGCACATTGCAAAAGCTGTCTCAATGTCCCCACCTATACACCAGAAAGGAGTAAGTATTAATATGCTCTCATTCTAGAGGAAGGGAGAATGGAATTTGATAGTATCTATTCCAAATACTTTTTAGATTATGATAGAAGAATGCATATTACGATGTATCATAGCAAGTGAAAAGCCCAACTAACTCAAAAGTAAAATTAGAATTGGAAAGGCGTCCAGTGCTGCCTGCCGTCTGTTGTAAAGCCTTCTCTATGCAATTGCTATATCGAATTATGCTATTGAAATCAGTCGGACACTGATAAAATTGAGACCAGCTTTGCAAGTACTGTAGATCTAATTGGCCTCAGCAGTGGGTCCACGGTGACTCTTGCTGCTGAACAAAAATCATAGGCTTCAATAGAAAATAATAAGCAGTCTGCTTCCACACTAACATACTGCAGCCACCTCTGGAGATAATGTACTTTAATTTAGATACTGAGCTCCTTCATCTGTCCAGATGTTGACGGAACCTCAGAAAAGTTTGCTCCCCCCCCTTCCTCCTGGACAAGTGCCCTTGATGGAGATTTTAAATACCCACATGGCCAGCTGTGCGTGCACCTGCAGACCTTGGTATTCCTTTTCATAGCCATTTTCATGTCTTTCTTATAAACCTTTGCATCTCTAGATTTAAATTTCCTAAAGACACTTTTTCTTGTTCAAGCTATTTTAAATTAGGATTCTATCACTTAATGCCAATGTAATTCTTATGAAATTCAACATGTGGTGCAAATAGAAGACACTGTTTAGGTGAGATGAACAGAGCGTAGTGCCTGCTCCAAATCTACAGCAGGGTTGGAGAGAAATGTGCAAATATGAACCCTTCACACAGCATGGTGGGGGTGAACACCCTTGAAAAGATCTTTCTCAATTACAAAAGACACTGAGAAGGGGCTGCCTAGGGTCCTGGTTAAATTTTTTTTCTTTATGATTTATTTATTTATGTATACAGAACTAGGGTATAGACCAGACATGTGGGTGGTGAGAGGATTCACCAGAGACAGAATGGGGAGCAGAACAGGAGAATTGACTGAAATATACTGCTGAGGGGGGCAGTGGATGGGATAGGAGAGGTCTTCTGTGCCATGTGGGTCACCTCCCTTGCTGGGGGTTGAACTTGCACTGAAGAGGCTGTGGCTAGCTTCCTAGTGTTGTGCTTCAACCCGCTGTCCCACGAGGGAGGGCCCGGGGTAGGGAAAAGGTTAAATTTTAAGGTCACTGTCTCCACCATGGGGATGACCAAGAAGGTCTGGGTGTGTTGCTGAGTGGATTCCACCTCTAAATCAGTGGGAAACAGGCTGAGACAGACATGTAAACTCTGGTTCTAACCAATGCAACAGTGAGCACCAAGAAGGCATCACCTGAGAATATCCAAGGGTGCAGCTTCATCAGGCCAGCACTTGGTGTGTTAAGACATTCAGACATTGGGCTCTCTCTGGGGCACAATGGATTAAGGCATAGCACTATGAGGATGGCTGCAGCGACCACAGCAGAAGTTCAATTCCCAGCCAGGGAGGTAACCCGCATGGTGCAGCAGACCTCTCCTGTCCCACCCGCTGCTCCCCTCAGCAGTGCATTTCAGTTGATTTTGACTGTTCTGCTCCCCACTCTGTTTCTGGTGAATCCTCTCACCACAGCTCCCAGCACCTCTGGCCTGTACCCCAGTTCTTATATGCATAAATAAATACATCCGTAAAAAAAAAAAAAAAAGACATTGCAGATACTCAAGTTGGCATAGGTCTAGTCTTTTTCTTGAGCTCTGGCTATCGTAGAAGTGACTCCATAATATGTTGTAAGTAATTCTCTCACTAATTCACTAACTTTTCCTTGAGATTGTGTATTCCAGCCTGACAAGAGGTGGTCCCTTCCCCTTCCCCGTACTTTGAAAGCAGTTACCTGGCTAAGGCATTTGTGATGGTCCCTGGCACCAGCCCAATGCATTGCATTTCAAAGGTGATCAGATTGAATAACTGCATGTTTCTTAGCCCATACTGATCCTAGAGCAAGCCAGAGAAAAGAACTGCTGAGACTAGGTCTCTGACTTAGTAAGGGCTACCTGGATGGCAGAGGAAATGTGATGTATTTTGGGCAAGGCACTTAAGTGTGATCTGTATTAGCAAGCTGCAGAGCTTGCAGTCTTATCTCTGGGTGCTTTCCTGCCCTTTCCATTGCCATCTCTCCTAGTCTTTTCCTGAAAAATCACACACTGTACTGGCGACCCAGTCATTTTACTGCTGAAGTTTTATTTATATCATATTTTAACCCAGTAGAGAGGAGCACACGATTCTAGGGTTTCTGGATGCTGGTGATTTGAACTCTTAAGATTCCTGACCAATTACTTCCTTGCAGAAAACCTATGACTTATGCTGGAAAACTCATTAACTTTATAAAGAGCATTCCTCACAAGAGTTAGGAGGATGTGCCTCAGTATGTACAGTTCAATTAGACAAATTGGGCTAGATCTTACCATCTTACCCTCGTTAATTTGTGTGACACTAGAATTTTGAGCTTCTCTGTCTCTGGGGGCAATTTCTCCCTATAACACCTGCCATGCAGGAAACATCTGGTGATGCTGGGTCTTAGGCCCAATACCATGGAGGTTGAGGTGGGACTCTGGGTGTGTCGGGGGGAGGCTCTTCTCCCCAATTTAGAGGAAGTATCAACCAAGCTTAATTATCTTCCTCTCTTCCTTTGAGATTCAGAGGAGGGAGGACAAGGGTCAGGAAACAGGCGGTTGCTTGGAGGATTTTAATTGGAATGGGGCTGTTCAGCCTTCTGAATGTTCCAGACTCTGAGAGGGAAACTCCACTGGACATAAATAGGATCAAGAGAAACTGATCTCATTAAGCAAAAAATAGTTGATTGTCACTTTGAATCCAGGCTGCACAGTTGGGGGTTATGATTGACTCACATACAAACAAGAACGGGATTTGAGTGAGGAGGTGAAGGCATGTGATCTCCCACAGAACCCCGGAAGCATAGCCCAGAGGCCCCTTTCCATTTCTCTCCTGATAACCTCGAAGCCTCATTAGCCAAGGGAGGCAATCAGTGAAGCCTTTTCTGTCTTGACTTTTTGCTGTTTTCTCCCCATATTTATACTTCTGCCATTTTGGATTTTGAAATTAGTTTTTTTTGGTTAATGTATAGACACTGTCAGTCTGTAGTGTCTTTTAAATATGTATTTCTATTGAATTAACATTGCATTTTAATATGTGTCAGGTGTGCATCATTAAAAATCAACATCAGTGTAGATTACATTAAGTGCATTATTTTTTTCCCTTAGTTTCTTTGCTCCAGAATCCCTTACTGGTGAGGGTAACCCCCCTGGGGTGCTGGAAATAGTTTGTTTTTAATGATACTCTGGATGATTTCCCTTCCTAGAGAAATGTTTAGTAAAGGAACTGATATAATCACAACTACCATCCTCTGCTTGCTTCTCTGATTCGCCACCTTTGCTCACAAGCTTTGCTCAGCTCACCTCCCAGCTCCCCCGCCCCATTCTTGTCCCTCAGTACTTTCATCCTGGGCCTCTCTAGGGCCTCCTCCTGCTCCACTGAGCCTGAGCTTATTGTCCCTGCACAATGGGAAACGGATGCAGTAATTACATCTGCAGTGAGAGGGTTTGTCTCCCTTATGGGCAGTAAGGAAGTTACCAACAGAGCTAATGAAGAAATGAGCCATTTTTTCAGTGTCACAGGGCAACAGGGAGCTCTGGGATACCACACAGCAGGTGTGTGAGGCTTCATCTACTTTGACCAGGTCGTACCCTCATTCTCTCGCCTCATTCTCTTCCCTCCGCTGCACCCTTTTCTTAATTTACTTTTACTTCTGACTCTGCCCCAAATTTCCCACAACACTCCAAATCTCCTTTCAGCAGCATTTCCTGTCCCCAAAGACATGAAAGCAGTTGGTCGAAAAGCAATTTAGTCATAACACTTTGAATCATTGTTTCAAGAATCTCCTGCTATTCCTTGCATTTTTGATTCTGCCTAAGATGCAAGGTTCCTCGAAGAGTCTAGTGTCACCTTAAACTGGAATTATACTCTGGAGAGCCCAGGCCATCCATTTCCCAGCAGGAATCTGCAGAGGACAGACAATAGCTGTGTTGCCACAAACTGGCCTGTATTCCCCTGTCTCCTGATTGTGCAGCCTCCAACCTTGCCTGTGCACCAGGGGGCCTCACCTGCACCAGGACATCAACTCTTCACACCTGATGCTCCCTTGGGCTTTTCACTTCTCCCACAACTACTTCTGATCTTCAGTACTTGACAAGTTTCCCATTCTTAATGGACTCTGGATTTCTGATTACTTGCATGTTGAGACCACAGGATTCAATCTGATGAAACACTGCAGTGCCATTGTCATTCTTGCCATTGTTATCACCAAAGCCACTCCTTAAATTTATTGACTCCCCACTTTAAGGTTATTTGGCCTTCCCAAAGTTCTTAGCACAATGTGGTAGGTGTATTATGAATACAATCAAAATACTGTGCCTTCCTTCAAGGAGAGGATCATTTAACTCCAATTGGGAAAAAATGGAAAACCATGGATGGCTTCCTGGAAGAGGTGACTACTAATTTAATTCTGAAAACCTGGTCAGGGGTTAGTCAAAAGAAAGGAAACCAGTATGTTGGAAGAAAAGACAAATATCCCAGGCAGTGGGGACAGCAAGACGAACAACAAGGAAATGAGAAATAGCATCGTGTAATTGGAGATATATAGAAAACTTAGTGTTGCTCATCATAAAGAGTGAGATTGTTGTAACCCAAATGAAGTTGTGGAACCACTTATAACTGCAGTATGGCATTACATTCCACTGAAGGATTGATCATACTACCACATTGTGCTAAGAACTCTGAGAAGGCCAAATAAACTTAAAATGGGGAGTCAATAAATTTACGGAGTGGCTTTGGTGATAACAATGTTAAGAATCAGACTATATAATGTAAGCTAAATCTTTACCAGAATTTTTCAAACTGATCTTGGAACATGTTAAATAAAAGATAGAGATCATTGGGTGAGGCTTTTCCCCCCATATTTCATTTCATGAATCTAAGTGACCTAGATCTCTACTTTCTCATACACATTTTCTGATCTCTTCTTTCAGTAGTCACTTGCTTAGCTTTTAAGGTAACACTCAAATTAGATTCTTCATTCTGTAGCTCAGCCCATTATTCTGACCAACATAACAACTAAGAATCGGCCCTCCCTGGTGG
>NW_004567126.1:8714627-8716079 GCF_000260355.1 Condylura cristata
ATATATATATGTATACACTCAGACATATATATATATACATATACAGACATACATATATATGTATGTATATAGACACCTATACACATACATATACACATATCTGTATTTGTGTCTTCATATATATGATACAATATTTTGTATACATTTACTGTATATATGAAGATACAGTATTTATCTTTCTCCTTTTGACTTATTTCGCTTAGCATAATGCCCACTAGATTCCTCCATGACTGGTGGGTTTTGAAATTTTTGATACCTTTATTTACACCCATAGTCCTGGCTTCTGTAACTCAGCTTTTGCATTTTATTTATGTCATGTGTATTCTTTCTTTCTTATTGCCCAGTGATATTCCATTATATGACTATACCAATGTTTGTGTTTCTCATTTGGTGGACATTTGATTGTTTCTGTGTTTTGACTATTATGATTAGAGCTCCTTTGAGTGTTTATGTATGTTTTCATTTATCTTGGGTAAATACCTATAAGTGGAACTGGTGAATCATATATTAGGTATATACGTAACTTTATAAGAAACTGACTAATTGTTTTCCAAAGTGGTGGTACCTTTTATATTTCTATCAGCTTTGTATAAACATTACAGTTGTTAATACAGGCTTGCTAACATATGGTGCTCTGTCTTTTCAAATGTGATCTCTCCTAATAGGTGTATAGGGAAAACCACATTCTGGTTTTAAGTTGTATTTCTCTGATGATTAATGATGCTGAGAACATTTTCATGTGCTTATTGGCCATTTGTGTAATTTTTTTTTTTTTTTTTGTGAAGTGATGTTTGATATCTTTGCCTATTCTTAATTGGTTTATTTTCTAACTATTGTGTGTCTAATAGCTATTAATATATTTTATTTTTTAAAGGATTTATTTATTTATTTATGCATATAAGAACTGGTGTACAGGCCAAAGGTGTGGGGGTGAGAGGATCTACCAGGGATAGAGTGGGGAGCAGAATGGGTGAATGTATTGTGATACATTGCTGAGGGGAGCAGCAGGCAAGACACGAGAGGTCTGCTGCTAAGTCGGTCACCTCCCTGGCCAGTGATTGAACTTATGTTGCAGTGGCTGGCAATAGCACTGTCTTTAACTCCTGTGCCACCAGGAAGGCCCTATTAAATGTATTTTAAATCCAAATCTATAATATAGGTGGACTGTAAATACTTTCAGCTGGTGGCTCACAATTTCATTTTTTTTGTTTTGTACATTTGAAGAATTTACTTCTCAAATAAATTTTTATTTAAGTTACTATGGATACTGTAAATAGTTTATTACCATTTATAACAATGAAAGTATTATTGTTATTATTGAGGCAAGATTGGTTTACATCACTGTTTTCATGATCAGTAAAATAGATACACACTGCCTCATATGTCCGTCACTACTCCCTTCAAAAAGTACCTTTATCCTTTATCATATTCTTTTTTACTTTTTTTATTTTT
>NW_004567126.1:8716257-8831021 GCF_000260355.1 Condylura cristata
CTCGGGGATCGAACTCATGCGGAGGTGGCTTCAGCTTCTTAGTGCTGTGCTTTAACCCACTGCGCCACCAGCGAGGGCCCTTTTTTTACTTTCTTAAAGGTACTCCTGAGTGCTGAAGTTTTTAATTTTGATGATGTTCAGTGGATTAATATTTTATTTTATAGTTTTGGGATTTTGATGTCTCTTCTAAAAATATTAAATATAATCTAGTGCTACAAAGATTGTTGATTTTTTTCTTCTATAATTTCAGATCTTTAGATTTTTTTTTCAATTAGGTAAGAGATTCATATGTATACTGTTGTAATAGAGAATTTTAAATGTCTAATGGCTTTACTGAAAATACATAGAACTACAACTGAATTTTGTATATTATTCTGTAGCCTCACATTGCTTAGACTAGTCATTGATTACACTAAATTTTTAAAATTACTTACGACTTTGTATAAGTGGTCATATCATCTGTGAATGAAGCCAGTTTTATACTTTCTTTTTTCTTTTTAAGATTGTATTTATTTATTTGTGCATACAGACCTGGGGTACAGGCCAGAGGCTCAGGGGCGGTGAGAGGCTTCACCAGAGACAGAATGGGGAAAAGAACAGGCAGATTGACAAGGTACATTGCTGAGGGGAGCAGCGGGCAGGTCAGGAGAGGTCTGGCGCGCCATGTGGTCACCTCCGGAGCAGGTGGGAATCGAACTCATGAGGAGGCGGCTTTAGATTCTCAGTGCTGTGCTTTAACCCGCTGCGCCACCAGGGAGGGCCCCAGTTTTATACTTTCTTACAAATCATTATGCCTCATTTCCTTTCCTTGCCTTAGTTTACTGACCTTGTATCTCCTCCAATGCAAGAATGTTAAATATAACTGATGATAGCTGGCACTCTTGTTGCACTCTTCATTATAAGAAAAACATTTCATTTTGGCCTAATAAGGATAATGTTACATATATAGGTATTTGGTTTTGTTTTTACGATTATTTCTTTATGCCTACAGAACTGGGGTACAGAGGTGCAGGGGCGGTGAGAGGATTCATCAGAGACAGAGTGGGGAGCAGAACAGGCAGATCGACGAAGTACACTGCTGAGGGGAGCAGCGGGCGGGTCAGGAGAGGGCTGTCAAGCCACTTGATCATGCATTCGATCCCCGCCTGCCGGGGAGGAGATCCACATGGTGTGGCAGACCTCTCCAGACCCGCCCGCTGCTCCCCTCAGCAGTGTGCTCCATTGATCTGCCTCAGGGGGCAGGCAGAGATGGAGCTCATGCGAAGTGGCTTTAGCTTCTTAGTGCTGTCTTTTTACCCGCTGCGCCACCAGGGAGGGTTTTTTTTTTTAATTGTTTACTTTTACATCATTTTATGCCTTTTGTAATGGATGTTGCTTTTTGCCACATGTTTTGTTTGGTATCAGTTGAGATGACTATATGGTGACTAATGCTGACTGATCTTTTAATTTGCAACCAACTTTGCATTTCTGGAATAAACCTCATATGATTATGATATAGCATTTCCTTTTTTATTACTAGATCCAATTTTCCAATATTTTGTTAAAATATGTACATCTATGTTCATGAGAACTGTTGGTCTCTAATGTTACTAGAGTAGTTTGAGCCTTGCAAAATGAGTTGGGGAGACTTTTTTCTTAATTTGTTTTTAGAATGAACTTTTGCATAATTGGTATTATTTTTATTCCAAAATAATATTTAATAATACTAATTGTTCATGGGAGCTGTGTCTATTCATATCTTTGTAATAGAAATATTTCTGCTGTCTCTATTAAGCATAATACAAGCTTTGGACAATCCCACAGCCACCTTATTAGTTCAACAAAAAATGTTTAAATCAGACAAAGATCGTGTTTGTCAAATTATTTTTTTGACAAGTCATGGAAATAATTATATGTGTTTTCATTTGATGAATGTGTGTATAAACTTGATACTGTATTTTGAAAAGTTTAAGAATCCCATTTATTAATATTTTACTTATTTTTTAATTGATAATGATAATTAAGGGTATCTGCAGTTTAACACAAATTTAAGAAATATGTCTGTAAATTTTGTTTATAATATCATACCTAAACATTTGTAGACTTCTTATCATTTTTGTACTTTGGAACATTTTAAGAAGAATAAAGGATTTATATTCCACAAGTGTTTGCTAAAATTGTCTAAAACTCATTCAGTGTAAAGCCTAATATATAAGTAACCCTTCACTAGTTTTTATATTCTGTTATTGCTGATTCAGAATTTTTACTTCTTCAACTAATTTTGATAACTTATCAGTTTTGATAAATGTTTTGTGGCTGTCATGATTATAAATATTTATGTTAATGTATAAGTATATAAAATATTACCTATTTTGTAAACATGTATTCGAAGTGACTATGTATACCCTATGTATACACTATGTATACACATGTGCCCAACTAGTTTAGCTATACACACACATTTTTATATAGAATAAAAATTCTTCATAAATGTAACATGCAGTAGAGTATAATTATTATATGTATGTATTCTAAATAGACTTCTCTTGTCTCCACCAAATACACCTTTGTGGTGTATTTCACTAAATCTGCATATTTTGATCCCTGCTCTGTCTCTGGGGAACCCTTTCACCCCTGCACCTCTGGCCTGCACCCCAGCTTTACTCTGCAAAAAATTAAATAAATAAAAATAGAGTTCACAGCTATAGTTCAGATATGTATAGTCATATTAAATAATTTGCTTCCTCAAACTTTATGAAATCAAAAGTAGATAATCTCAAATTCTAATACAGTGTATTTGTGCATTTCTAATTTTTTTCTAATTATGTATTTCATATATAAAGCTTAAAATAATAAGGTTTCACTATGACTTGTTCCCTTTATCAATAAAAGTGACCTTTTTCCTACAATTTAATGTTTTTAGTCTTATATTTAGCTTTGTCATTAATATTGTATTTTCTACTTTGATTTGTTAATACTAAAAATATATTTGCCTACCCTTTAAAAAGCATACCTAACATTATTCTAATTTAGATGTATCTTTTGTAAACAGAACAGAGATATATTCTGTTCCCTTTTTTCTTGAATTCAATCTGAGCCTTTCTATTAATGGGGAGTTTAATCTACTTGCAGATATTTTAAAACATGTTTTTCTCCTGTCATCTTTTTTTATTTTCTGCTTTTGTTCTGCTTGGTAATCTTTGTGGTTTATATCTTTTGCTATTTGAAACACATTTTTTTTTAAGTTTAAATATCACATTTTTATTCATTCGAGTACTTACAGTTAAGTTTTTTGGACACTTTTTTTTAAAGATTTATTTATTTATGCATACAGAACTGGGATAAAGGCCAGAGGTGCAGGGGCGGTGAGAGAATTCACCAGAGACAGAGTGGGAAACATAACAGGCAGATTGAATAAGTACACTGCTGAGCTGAGGGGAGCAGCGGGTGGGTCAGAGGTCTTCTCCCTCATGTGGGTCACCTCCAGGACAGGGATCGAACTCATACAGAAGTGGTTTTAGCTTCTTGGTGCTATGCTTTAACCTGCTGGGCCACCAGGGAGGGCCCATTCCGGACATACTTTTAACCTATGTGAATCTAATCATTCCAGCTGAATAAAATGTGTTTCACATTGGCCTATTTAAGACAAGAATTTCAATGGTTTTTGTCTTATCATCATTTCTACTTTAACACTCATGTTTTTGTGAACTTCATCACAATCACATTTTGAATTTGATAATCTGGAGTTACACACTGAGATGATTGTCCTTTCATTTAGCCTAAGTGTCAGATATATAGCAATTCCAGGTCCTTTCTTTTGAGAGCTTCCTACTTGGGCTTTCATGAATCCCATGTAGATACCATTCATTTGTTTTTTCCTTTGGTATATCTCTTAAGTTGTTTTGAGTACTTTTCAGATTTACCAAAAAGAGTCCTTTGCTTCTTAGCCTGCTTCAACTTCCATGTGGTACATATTTATTGAAAATATGTTTTGCAACAGTAGCTATGCACAATCTTGGGATTACAGTAATTCTATAGACAACCCTTAACAAACGTATAACTAGGAAGACATTTTTGTTACCACCAAATGTAATTGGCCATCTTTCTTGAGTATAAAAATTCAAAGGTCATAAACTTTATCTTCAAAACTATTAGGGATCATATTCCCTTATATTTAGTGTTTAGTGATGGAAAAGATAACTCTGTGAGCTTACTTTCTGATTTTTGTAATTTCATGAGTAATTCATTTATAATTCGTTTGCTGCTTTAATTGTGAAAGTATCTTTATTTTTTTAACCAAGAGAGATTCCTTTCTTTGTCCGTGGGCTGAAAATTCTTTTGTGGAGGTGTTGAAGTAGCTTCTTAATTAGTTTTTCCTAGTGTGCCATGATCCATTCCTATATACACACAAACCTTGCTTCAGCACAAGAAAGTACCTGCTAAAACCTGACTTTAGCTCTGTATAGGTGGTTCTATGGAACCTTAATTATATACCTGCTAGCTCTCACTTCTGTTTCCCATATATCAGCACCCCTTCCCTCTCTCTCTCATTAACTTTTCTTGCCTTCTCGTGTATATTCTTGAGAGTAGCTCAAATTTGGACTTCATATTTTTTGACACTTCAAATTTTGAGACATTTAGTATAGTATATGTTTAACTTTTGATGTGGATTTAAATGTTAATGTTTTAAGACTTCTTGCTTGCCATACTTATTTCATCATTGACTTTTTTAATTTCATTTTATTCACTTATTTTTTAGATCCTGTTGTTCTCTTATAGCTTTTGCCTCCTTTAGTCTTTTAATGAAGGCCATCTTATCCTGCTGTTTTTGAGGTTGTCAGATTCTTGTACTTTTGCATTATTGCCATAGAAATCAAAAATGTTATTATGAGAAAAATTATACAGCATAAAACTTACTGTTTTAACCATTTTTAAGTGTATAATCCAGTTGCATTTAAGGATATTCTCATTGTTGTACTATGCAATTTTTTTTTGTTTTGTTTTGTTTTTTAAGATTTATTTTATTTGTACATACAGAACTGGGGTACAGGTCAGAGGCTCAGGGGCGGTGAGAGGCTTCACCAGAGACAAAGTGGGGAGCAGAACAGGCAGATCGATGAAGTACACTGCTGAGGGGAGCAGCGGGTGGGCCAGGCGAGGTCTGCCACGCCATGTGGTCACCTCTGGGGCAGGCGGGAATCGAACTCATGTGAAGTAGCTTTAGCTTCTCAGTGCAGTGCTTTAACCCGTTGCACCACCAGGGAGGGCCGTGTTTTGTTTTTTTCTTTTAAGATTTGATTTATGCATGCAGAAATGAGGTACAGCTGGAGGTGTAGGGATGGTGAGAGGATTCACCAGAGACAGAGCAAGGAGCAGAGTAAGCAGATCGCCGAAATACGCCGCTGAGGGGGATAGCAGGCAGCATAGGAGAGGTCTGCTCAGCCGTGTGGGTCACCTCCAGCTCAGGGGATCGAACTCACACTGAAGTGGCTGTGGCTCCCTTGCAGTGCTGTGCCCCAACCCGTTGTGCCACCAGGAAGGACCCTGCAATGCTTTTTTTTTTTTTTTAAGATTTATTTATTTATTCATACAGAACTGGGGTACAGGCCAGAGGCTCAGGGGCGGTGAGAGGCTTCACCAGAGACAGAGTGGGGAGCAGAACAGGCAGATCGATGAAGTACACTGCTGAGGGGAGCAGCGGGCGGGTCAGGAGAGGTCTGCCAGGCCATGTGGATCTCTTCCAGGGTAGGCGGGGATCGAACTCAACGGAAGTGGCTTCAGATTCTCAGTGCTGTGCTTTAACCCGCTGCGCCACCAGGGGAGGCCCCCTGCAATGCTTTTTAAAGTATGTTTTTCCAGAATTTTCGTAAGCGAGCCTCCTTTGCCTCTTTTTCATTTTATTTTCTCCATACACAATCTCAAAAATGGTATGATCTGTGTGCATAAGTGGATTTGTTCTTGCCCTCACTCTCTGCTGTTGGTGTAATGCTTGAGTCCCCTTTTTATTCTATTCCTGAAATTATATTAAGATGTGTAGCCCCTGGTTCATTTTCCAGTCTCCAGCTGGCTTCCACCTGTTATGCTTCTGCTTTATTAAAATGGTGCTTGTTTCTTCGTCCTCTGGGAATTCTGATACATAGTCATGGTTGAAGAAATTGAATAAGTGGAGGTTCAGGGATGCGCATTTGACAATCTGGTTTGAAACTGCATTGGTATTGCAAGTCCACTGTGCTTCCTTAGATAATCTGTTATGATAACTCTGGCCTCCACAAGGCTCCCAGTATTCCCCATCCCAAAAGAGTCAAGTCATTGTGTAGTCCTTCACTATATTGCACTAGCTTTGGTCTGTGTGTTCATAATATATAGTTAAGTGATGAAGTATTACTTACTAACCTGACATAAAAAGTGTTCTCACCATCTTTTCTGCCATTTCTGTCTCGGACAACTCACTGTGATGGAAACCAGCTTCCATGACTTGAACATGGAACCAGCTTCCATGACTTGAACAAGGACTTGGATTGTCCTTGTGGCCTTCTGCCAACAAGCAGCCCAAACATGTGAGAATAGGAGCGAATCCTTGTGCATGAGGATCTTCTAGCTCTAGTCAAACCTTTAGAAACCTGTAGCCTCAAGTGATAGCTTCACTGCCTAAACCACCCAGTTAAGTGATCCCCAAATTCCTGACTGAGAAATGGCATGAGGTCATAAATGTTGTTTAAGCCACTCGGTTTAAAGACAACTCAACACTGAGCAGTAATAGATAACTTACTAATGCATCCATCCAGCTAGTCAGTTCTGACATTGCTAGTGACTACTCAGTTTTCTTATGGTTAAATTCTTGTGATCTGAGAAAGCAGGGTAGTTTCACCTCTTTTGTCGTCTTTGTATCATAAAGAACAAACTATGCCATGATTTGAAAATTACTCTGTTTACACAACACAATTTTATTTCCCTTAAAAATAGGTATGTTTCTGGTTAATTTAGATTATTCCTCAATCTTAGTTTTCCTAAAAATATGGACTTTTATTTTCCTTGATTTTGTAAAATTTAAGATTTTTGTAACATGTTATAAGATTTCCCTAGTTTTAATATAAAACTAGGGAAAATGCATTTGGGTCTTCTGCTTTGATACATTTTCCCCAACTTTTAAAATATCTTGTAGCTTTGAAGCATATATCTCTCCTATCTCTTAACACAGCTTCATAATAGATAACTTTTATATGTTTAATATTCTAGGAAGAGAAAAAAAGGATAATGGCTTCTTAAAAATAAACACCCACAGTGGCCCATCAACTTATGGGTGAATGCCCAGCCAAATAGGGTTCACCCCAAGTGAACCCCAAAGGGCTACTGAAGCTCTTGTCATAGGTCATATGTCTTCTGCACCTTCACATGGGGAGCCATAACTAAATGCAAAAGGAGCCAGGCAAACCTGAGATAAAAGGAGCAAAATCAAAATACAGATCAAAATAAAGGCTGCATTGTCAGTATCCCCATAGGTCTTTCACCCACATCTCTTCCAAGTGTCTCTACATGGCTTGGCTCCATTTGTGTCCTTCCTTCTCCTCAAGTCCCTGACACAATGGCTGAGAAGCCAGTGAGCCCATCTTCACATGTCTCTCAGCTCCATGCACCTCCTCCAACTCTCCTTCCAATTCCCTGCTCAGCTCTGCCCTTCACTAGGTGGCCCAAAAAATAGGGAATCTCCCTCTTTTTAAAAAAAAATATTTATTTATTTGTGCGTGCAAGATCTGGGGGATAAGCCAGATGTGCAGGGGGTGAGAGGGTTTACCAGAGACAGAGAGGGGAACATAACAGGCAGAATGACTGAAGTACACTATTGAGGGGAGCAGAGGGCAGGTCAGGAGAGGTCTGCCACCTCCCGGGCCAGGAATCAAACTCATGCTGCAGTGGCTGCGAATAGCTTGATAGCGCTTTAACCTGTTGAGCCACAAGGGAGGGCCCCTCATCTCCCCTTTAACGGAGACTAAATTCTGTGACACATGACTTCTGTAGAAGTCATGGTAGTGTCTATGATACTGGTCCAGAGCTCTAATAATGACACACAGGAGAACCTTTGAGGTAGAGTCAGGCTTATCCACCAAAGTTACAATTAATTTCATCAGCAAGTGGAGACACAGAAATCATTCTTCAAAACTCAGGTCCTTTGCATTGCCTCTTTAATCAGATCCATTTCATTAGTGCTAGAACCACAGTTCTGGCTGTGTAAAATAAGAGATGCACACCCAGAGGACTATCGTTTACCAGCTAGGAGACTTTCAAACAGCCACTCCAATTTTTAAGCTTCTAGTTCTTATCTGTCCAGTGAAGTTGGACAATCTCCTAGAATACAGAGAATGAAGAACTTTTAAACCAGAGGCCACCACCCTCTTTTGAAAGTGGATCATCTTCATCCTGCAAGAGTACTCACCAAGGCTTACCCCTCCCTACCTAGCACAGAATCCTTTTGCTTCCTTGTTATTGTTACAGACCTTGAAACTTGGGTTTACATTTCAGTGCTACTTAATTACCCTTCCTCATCTCCCAGCCATTTTTTTACATTTAAATAAAACTCTCATTTTACTTAACAATGGAAAGGCTAAAAATTTGCATATTAAGTGTGAGTCAGTGGCACGGATATCTAATTAAAACCTTCTATTTTCTTCCCTTTTTCCCCTTTTCATTTTTCTCCCCTGAGCTGCTGACACTATTGTAACTGTATTCAGTGTCCCCATTCTGTCAGCCCCGCAAGCTCTGAGAAAAGCAACCAAGAAGGAGACTAGGGAGAACAGGAGTGCAAGCGAAACAGAGAAAGGCGGGAGGAAAGGGAAGGAGTAATGAGGAGGACAGAGGCAAACACAAAAGATCATACAGAAGAAAAAGCACATTGATAGTGACTGGGTGAGGCTGTTGATTTTTACAAAGAGGGCTTGGTAAGGAATGAGAGTTTAAAAATTGGAAATTTTCCAGAAGACAGATGGAAAGGGAAGGAATGGATTCCCCACATGGATGCAGGGGAAGATTTGAAGCCAGGGAAGGAGACCCCATGTCTTTGAGGAGGCCAAGGTCAGGGGGGTCAGGACCATTGTGAGTTATAGCCAAGCAAAGGGCAGTAGGGAGAGGTAATGGATCCTTTAGGGAATTGTTTGTAGTTCCACGAAGACTAGCTATCATATATTACCATGGAAAGGTTGTGATGAGAAAGTAAATCTGTCTTATGTGACAGGTAACCGTCATATCTTTCTGTACCTGCATAGGTTTTTGTGTAGTCATTAGTAGTGCAAATATAATCCCCATCTCACACCTCGAACTTTTTGTTTTTCCTCCTTAGAGTTCACGAAAGAAATACGACTCAGAAGCAATCGCTCTGAATTATCTGTATATCTTCAAGATAGAACCAAATATGAGTCTTCTCTCGCCCTGACACTCCCGAACACCAAGACCAGACTAGTGTAATGAGCTAGGAATTAGTTAAAATCATCTCTCCAATATTGTCCTTTGTCTTCCCTGTTCATGTGAACAGGTTATATGTTTCTGTAATCATAAGGTATAGCTTGATGCTGACTGCAGTTAATATAAAACAAGATGAGTTTTTCCTGTTTAGAAACATGTCATTAAGAATAATAACCTGTTACTAAACTCAGATAGCCCTACAAATAGTTACTATTAGTATCCCTTCCTTCAGTTAAGGAGAAAGTAAATCAAAGTTACCAAAGTATTAAGTGGTAGAACAGGATTCAAACCTAAGCATTTGCATTACCTGACATTTCTTTGTCTCATCTGAAATGGCCTCTCCTTCTATTCATACCAGTGAAGTTGGGTCAACCAATTCTCCCTTCTCTAGCTGGTGGACTTCTGTCATTGGAATGCAGCATATTGTGCCAGGGTCAATGATGGTGCCTATGGAATGGTATGGAGGCATGAGAGCCAGTCCTCTGTTAAGCTCTCAAGCTCACCTTTGCTGACAGAGTTAGGGTGACAGTACTGTTTGTCTTAGTGATGTTTGATTGAATTGAACTTTAATAGCCTTTGCAGATTGTCCATCTGCTCTTCACCTATTGCTGCCTCTGCATCTGTATTGCCTTGTCCCGAGGGGTTCTTACCTGGTGCCATTCCCTCCTCACCTTTACCCTGTTATTACCTGGTCTGGTTATGGTTCGTTATGGTTCTTTTCTTTTTTTTTTAAAGATTTATTTATTTATGCATACAGAACTGGGGTACAGGCCAGAGGTGCAGGGGTGGTGAGAGGATTCACCAGAAACAGAGTAGGGGGCAGAACAGGCAGACTGATGAAGTACACTGCTGAGGGGAGCAGAGACTGAGACAGGGCTGGTCTGCTGCGCCATGTGGGTCACTTCCAGGGCTGGGGATCGAACTCACACTGAAGCAGCTGTGGCTACCTTGTAGTGCTGTGTCCTAACCTGTTGCACCACCAGGGATGGCCATTATGGTTCTTATACACTTTTTCCCTACCTACCCTGTTCTAAGCTCTTGGCTAAATTTCAAAGCATGTTACTACCCACTCATGAAGCAGTCTCAGAATTCTTAAAACATGGTTTTTGCCTGCTAAGATTCCATAGGAACCAAAATAATATCTGCATAGTAATTGTAACCACATTTGAATTCATATCCATTTGTGTAGCACATACATATGTCTGCTGGCTTTCCCTTTCTTCCCTAAAATTTGAAATAGCCAATTTCTCTCAAAATGCAAATCTTCATTCCTTTCAAATTTATGGGATGTCCCATTTCCAAGAAAGCAATACACTACATCTTGGTACATGTCATTTTAAAATATCAGGATCCTCTTCAGATTCCCTCCCTAAGTACTAGAGATGAAAATTCAAACCTCCTTTGTAGAATCTGAATAGAACCAAGTAATCTGGACAGGTGCTTGTTGTTAGATACTTCCTCAGGTACAAGTTGTCTGATTCTTCTGTCCTACATTGAAGAGACAAATAGACAACCTGAAGCTGTGTGACAAAAATCTGGTTGTGATTGGTGGTTATTCGAATATAATGAATACATAGTTTGAGTCCACTTAAAATGGAACAGGAAGTACGGACACCTGTGGCTAGAAGCCAGGGCTCTGTGATTCAAGGGAAAGAATGTTGGCTGATTGGTGGCCTTTCTTCTTAATGTCTAGGATTTCACTTTTGTAGTCACCTCTGTGCGCAAAATCTTGTAGTTTATTTCTCCTTGATCCTCTGGGTAAGATCACTTTGAGGCATTATTTAAGTAATTCTACCAATATTTATCCTGTTTCTTTGCATTTTTTTATGTGAAATGAAATGACTGAAATAAATAATTTAATTTTAAGATATATATATTTTTTAAGATTTATTTATTTGTGCATACAGAACTGGGGTACAGGCCAGAGGCACAGGGGTGGCGAGAGGCTTCACCAGAGACAGAGTGGGGAGCATAACAGGCTGATCTACAAAGTACATGGCTGAGGGGAGCAGCGGGTGGGTCAGGAGAGGTCTGCCGCACCATATGGTCACCTCCAGGGCAGGCGGGAATCGAACTCATGGGGAAGTAGCTTTAGCTTCTCAGTACTGCGCTTTAACCCGCCACGCCACCAGGGAGGGCCAATTTTAAGATACAACTTTAATAAAGAAGGTTGAAATAAAATCTATAAAATCAGGTAGTACATTTGAATGGATACCCCATGTTCTCTAAAGCCATATGCTTCTCTTTGTTCATACTTTTATTTTCCATTTTATTATAGAGGGTAAATCCTAATTAATATATTTTGAAAGTTTTCAGAGATTTACTCATGTATATTGGCTATAAGGAAGGATATTGAATTTTTGCACATAAGAGAGTGGCTTATTTCGAATAATAGTATAGCGTCTCCTGTGTCTGCAGTCCTTGTTTCTAGGAACGACAAAGTACAAGCCAAAGGTCTTGCTAAATTCACCTGTTCTTCTGTTATCTTTCTCCTCGTTCTGTAACAGTCAAAAAGATCTCCTT
Source organism: Condylura cristata (assembly GCF_000260355.1). Classification (NCBI taxonomy): domain Eukaryota; kingdom Metazoa; phylum Chordata; class Mammalia; order Eulipotyphla; family Talpidae; genus Condylura; species Condylura cristata. Next base: position 8,728,213 of record NW_004567126.1, read on the forward strand.
TCTGTTCCCTGAGCATACCCATCACACTCCCACTTCAGGGCATGGGTCCTGGAATTTTCCTCTGTTTGAAATAGTCTTCCTCCAAAATTATGTGTGATTCCAATATGTTCCTCTAGCCTCTACTAACATGTGCTCACAAAACTGTGTCTACCTCATCCCTGATTCCCTTCCCTGCCTTATATTTTCCATAGTGCTTCTCTCCAAATACATTCCCACTGCACATTTTCTTTATGTTGACTGTTTATCCCACACGGGGATGTAAATGGCTGAGCAGAGTCTTTTTTGTTGACCATCTGTACCTCTAGCAAATCGGACAGTCCCAAGCAAACCAGTAGACATTTAATAAATATTTTCAACATGAAAAAAATGAATACATGGATGACTTTGGCTACAATGGAGAGCTAATTAGGTAGTGATCTAAAAAAAATAGAAATGTATTGGTTTCATATAAGGAAAGTGGAAAATGCATGAGTATGGTGGTCACTAGCTACGCATCCTTCCCATGGCTTGTTACCTCTTTGTTGGAAGGCGGCTTCTACCCTTACAGTCATACTGTTCAAAATAAGGAAAAGAGAAAAGGAGAACAGAAGTCCCCTGAGACCTTGTCATTTCATTCATGAAAAGATGTTCTTTCTAGTGCACATGGCCATGCCCACTGGCAAGAGAAGATGGGAATTCATATGTGTGTTACCTGGAGTGCAGTCTGAGATGGAATTGGGTTATTGTTGTTAGGTTGTAATAAGCTCGTGCACATAAGATACCTGCACATAGTAATCACTGAAGAAATAACTCACTGTTATAGAAGGTTCTGTAAAGCACCACCAAATCTATTCCTATCTTCTTTACTGTTTCCTAGAGTGCATGTGTGAGTTTTCTATATCCCTTTGACAGTACCATCATAACATTTTATGATATCGTACTGAGACTCTCTTAGTCTTAGAACTGTAAGCTTTTCAACTATAATCTTGACTTTATTTGGCTTTGTGCCTTAGCAAACCCTGAATTTAGGATAGCCCATCATTCTTTTCCTGATTCTTGTTTTCATGATTCTGGACTCATTAAGCAATTTGAAGCTCTGTTATCATCTGATTTTAGAGTTACTTGACCCAAGTTGATAAGAGAGCATCTCTGATTGATCAGATTTAGACTTTCCATAGGCTAATCTGTTATGTTTTATGGTTCTAGAGAAAAAGACAGGGGTCTCAAGAGGACTCAAATTATTTTCTGAGCAAGAATCATGAAGCATTAGGAGGAATTTTCAGAAAAATGTAGAATATCTATTCAGCATAATTCTGACACTTTTCAGAAATATTAGTCTAAATAAAACACATTTTTGTAGCTGCTACATGTCACTGGCATGCTCTAAAATGCTCCCAGAGTGGATTATAATGAACCTTCACCCAGCAGGTACCAGCTCCCTTGAGAGCACGTGCTATCTTGCAGCTCTACAGAGGAGGAGATGTTGGGTTCCCGTGCCAGGCTGTGGTGGCCATAAGGAGTGAGTTGGGCACAGGCTCAGGCTGATACTAGAAGGGGCACTCAGAGAAGCTTTAAGAAAAATACACATTTCTGAGTATAACATCTGTCTTCATGGCTCTGCCTCTGGCACCTGTAATAGCACCTGACACAAAACCAGGCATCAAGAAAGTTCCGTGAAAGGAACCAGTGAATAGAAACCTGGATGGTATCATTTGGTTTCCCTGACCACTTAAAGCACTTATGCCAATCACCCTATACAATATCCATCCTATATAAACCACACCTTACTTCAAATTTACCTTGTGTGCGTCCTTGTGAACTGAGCTGCCTTGAGGGAATGGATCCCCATAGTCTGGTCTGAAGTGTTCCTGGATTAATACTGCATCTCTATGGGTTCAATTTCAGAGCAAAAATCTATATCATAATGTCCTTACACAGCATATCCAAGGTGTTTCAACTTCCTTCTCTTACTCCCGAATATGTTCTGCACATCTCTTTTAAAACATTAATATTGGATTTGATGTTGTTGCCTCCTGACTGTCCTCCACATCGATGTTATTGCCCTTGTCACTCCTGCTTAAATGAGAGCTCCTAAAAGTGGAGACTACGTCTTGATGGCTGCATTCTCTGTAAAGGATGTTGAGAGAAATGGAACAGAATGGAAGAAATAGCGTGAACTCAAACAACTTACATTCACATTCAGCATCCAGAAAGCCTTCCAAGGAGAGAAAGCCAGAGGAGGTGACAGTGATGTAGGACTTTGAGAAAATCACTCTAAATGAAAAAAAATATATAGCCTACAATTGTTGAGAAAGAAAACCTTTTTAGTAACAATTTGCTCCCTATAGAGCTTGAGTTTCATTCCCCAAGCACAGGTTGTTTGAAATGGAGCCTAAGCCAATTAAGAGCTGCTGCTTGTTTTTCCTGAAGAAAAATACCCAAGCCTCTTGGAAAGTTGCAGGATATCATGTTCTATTCCCTCACGGACTCCTCCTGGTCTGGTGTCTGTCTAGAGTCAGAGGAAGGAATGTTTCTGCGACAATTTTTGTTTTTGTTTTTTGTTTTTTGTTTTTTTTCAAAAACAAGATTACTTACTCTTTGGTTGGAACCCTTTCATAGACTGGTCATATCCTCAGGAGCGGATTTAAATTACTTGTGAGAAAAAGTGTGGAAATCTTCCAAAATGAAAATGCTGTTTTTTTTTTCTTCCCTTTTGCTGACTGAAGACACTCGAATTGTTGAGCTTTTTGTCTTCTGTCCTCATGCGGAACCAGCTTCTTAGAGAATTATTAGGATTTAGCTGACATCGATTCAGAAAGAGACAGGAAAGGAAGGAACATGGAGTAAGGGTAGAGAAAAATCCCTGTTTTTCTTCTGCTGTCAAAAAGAGAAGAACAAGAAATACACTAAGATCAGTTTGTAACTTGACTTCACTCTGTAAAGGAAGTTTATTTCATATTTTCACAAAATTGCCAACACCATAACACTACTTAAATCAGGAGAAAAGTATCTATTTTTATAGAGATAATTGAGACTTTTATTAAAAATAGCAGCTCACGTGTCTGATTCATGACTATATGGAAAGACAAACCCAATGCACATCAAGTTGCATGTTCTTCTTACATCCATAGAATTATGATTGAAAACAATTTCTTGGATTTGAAAGGAAGCTGGCAATAGACATCACTACTTCCTAGGGTCCAGAGTGACCAAAGCAAGAAAAGATAAAGTGGAATGGCAAGTCAGGAGATGTGGCAGGCAACCAGAGGTCTTTCCATGCTGGGAGGACCCCCTGCAGGGAGCACAGCTGGTAACAGCTGGGACTCTGCTCTCTGGAAGCTCCAGCTGAGGTTGCCAGTTTCCCCGCTACCAGCTGAAATTGTTTTGCACCAGGAAAACAAAACAGATGAGAAAAAGAGGCGTCTAGGTACAGGGTAGGAGCAATCATTCTGTTGTTTGTGAAGCATGGGATAAACAAGCTCCTATGCCTTGCATTCCAAGCCCTTTGGATCAGGGTAAAATTGAATTGAACAAAGCAAACTATGTATTATTAATGTTAGTGTTTCCTTTAAAGATTTGATACGGGCAGGCACAAAACATTGCAATAAAAAGGAAAGGCTCTTCAAAATTGGCAATTCTTTTTCTTCAGTTCTCTCTCAGTGGGATGCTACATACATCTTTTCTCCCCTTTCACTCTTTTGGGGGATTTTTCAACAAAGAATTCAGAATCCAGGAAGGAAAGGAAAAAGGAAGCAGAAAGGCAGAGAGAAAAGAGAAGGAAAATGTAAAAGCGATAAAGAGACATGAGCCAAGAAGCAGAAGGTGAAAGCAGTTTGCATTAAATATTAGAAAGAGGAGTAGTATGAGGACAAGGTATCTGTATGCTTCTAGAATACTTACTTTATACTCTGGAGAATCAGTTAGAAAAATGTATTACCTTTGGGGATACATTTGCACATCTCCTCCTTATCTCACCGTGGGTAAGGCTAGCTCCACCTTTGTCTGAATGGGAGGAGAGAATTGCTTCTTTTTATTCCGAGCTGCTTGTCTTGCCTTTGCCTAGCTCCTTCTCTGTGCCCACCCTAGCAGAGGGTAGGTCATGTCTATTTTCATCACTCCCACGGATGTACAGCTAAGCTGTAATTACCAGCATGGACCAACTCTTGTCTCAAGGACATCTGCCAGATTTCACACAGAGATTCCACCACCAGACTCACAATAGCCTGAAAGAAAAAGAGATGAAAACATAGTTTGTAGATTTTTTTCTCAAATTTTGTCCTGAGAAAAAGGTAATCCAATTCTTTATTGAGTTCTTTATTGTCAGTCACCCATCTAGTATTTATTGAGCAGCTAGTATTTGAATTCATATATATCATGCTAACCCCCCTGGAAAGCATCATTCATTCATTCATTCATTCATTCCAAATAGTCACTAGCAATGGCTATGAGACAGAATAGCAAAAAAAAAAAGGTTCCTGTCCTCCTGCTGGGCAGTATTTAAGTCCAGTGTCATGAGTTTACATACTGTTCGTATGATGGTATTGCCCAAGGATCTCCCCAAACTTCAGAATCACATGTTCAGCTGTCTGCTTGACATTTCTACTTACAAGTCAAAATATTGATCTGTTATGCTGTTAATTTCCTGACCTCTTCTAAAGCTGCTCCTCTTTGATTCTTCCTCATCTTAGAAAATGACAGTGCCACTGTGGTGATGGCACATGGCTAAATTGGTGGTGGGAAGCCCATGGGGATGACAACTGAGATGAAAAAATGCACAAAATGAAGAACAATATAAAGAATAAAAATAAAAGAATGACAGTGCCATACTTCCAGAGTTTCAGAACAAAACAACACAACAACAACAAAGAAGGGGGTGGGTAATTCTTCTTTCTTCTCTTTCCCATACCTTATACACAGTGCATCAGTGATCCCTGCAGATATTTCTTTCAAAATAGATCCAAAAAGTTAAAATCTCCTTAGTCCATCTCTCTTGTCCCACATCATCTTTCTTTTGGCAGCTGTTGTCCATAGCACAATATTTATTCATTAAGTTGCTTATTACCTTTCCTAGGCAGTAGGGTCCTTGTGATCCAGGCCCTTGATCTTGGTGTGGAGAGACCCTTTTGCCACAAAATAGCTCATTCAAAGCAGAGGCTCCATATATGTTTGTTGAAGAGGCTGATGAATGAGTGACTGATTCCATTAAATAGACAATATAGTTTGGGCCCATGATTGATGCTGTGAACACAAGCAAAACAGGAAAGATGAAAGAGTTTGGATACCATAGTCAGAGCCAGTCCCATTGAGGACATAATGCTTGAGCAGAGCTGTGAATGCACTGGGCTGGTGTGCCAGGGAAACATCTGCAGGCAGAGCAGCTCAGCAGTGGCAAGAACAGAAAGTCCGAGCAAGGAGCCTGCCGCAGAAACAGTGAGGAGACCACTAGAGACAGTGGATGAGGCAGAAATGGGGGTGTGCCAAAGGAATGCGGCCATGTAGGAGTCTGTGCCTGGTATGGAATTTGGATTTTTTTTTAAAGATTTATTTATTTGTACATACAGAACTGGGGTACAAGCCAGAGGCTCAGGGGCGGTGAGAGGCATCACCAGAGACAGAGTGGGGAGCAGAACAGGCAGATCGACGAAGTACACTGCTGAGGGGAGCAGTGGGCGGGTCAGGAAAGGTCTGCCACGCCATGTGGTCTCCTCCAGGGCAGGCGGGGATCGAACTCATGCGGAAGTGGCTTTAGCTTCTCAGTGCAGTGCTTCAACCCGCTGCGCCACCAGGGAGGGCCGGGAATTTGGATTTTATTCCGTGTGATATGAAGCTAACAGTGGGTGTTGGGCAGGTGAAGGGCATAATCTGATTTGCCATCTACTGATATAACTCATGATGATGTGCTGTGGAAACTGGGGAAGTGGGTTGAGATAAAGTGGGCAGCATGGATTTGGTGAGAATATAGTGAGAGAGAGAGAAGTTAAGGATGGGGGTGAGATTTTTGAATGAACTACTGAGAAATAATTATGACTTTGATTAGGAAGGAATTTGAGGGAGAGCAAGTTTCTGGAAGGAAAACACTATTCTGGTCCGTGAAAGACAAAAAGGAAGCTCTTATTAAGCTCTGGGATAGTCATTGCGGGATGTGTCTGTCTATATTTCAGAGAAAAGGTTGTGGCTAAAGATGCAAAGATGGAAATCATTTGTGAACAAAAACGTAACACCTGGTAATATCTCCTGAGTGTAGAGGGAAAGGATGAGTCCCTTGTTCTGTGGCATTTCAACATCTAAAAGTTGTGGAGAATAACAACAAATCAGCAAAAAAACTCCTTAATGGCACTTGGTTAAGATAGGAGGAGGCAACTAGGAGAGCATTTTCTTCAGACCTTGGAAAACTGCCTATTTGAAAGAAGAACGGCCCTAAGTGATGCTCTCAGACTTGGGGAAAGGTTTGCTGTCCTGCAAGAGAAGCTCATAGGAGAGGTGCGGCCTCAGTTCTTGATTAACATTACCTGCATGCTGGAAGGTGCTCAAGGAATGGCTCACACAGATGTGCTATTTGAGCGGCACGTTTCAGAAGGTTAGACGTTTTCTTTGTAGAAATGCACTAGGCTTTTTCTTTCTGGCTTAATTTGCTGAGCATAATCCCTTCAGCTCCATCCATGTTGCTGTGAAGGGCATGAGCTTGATCGAAATGTCTCACTTATAGGCGGAATGTAGAGAATACAGAAAAGGAATCATAATAAATAAAAAAGGAAAAAAGTAACTATAATAAAATATAAGTCAAAATCATCAGGCGACTATAGATCAGAGACCTTTTGTAGGGGAGAAGGAAGGAGAAGGACCAGGACAGGGGTTGGAAGAGCACAAGGGGCTATGTGAGGGTGTACAGGGAGTTGGGAGTGGGGATTTCACAGGGAAATCAAGCATTGTACACAAATGAAGGATGAGGTAATGAATATATCAAAAATATTTTTAAAAAGAAAATAGGCCCTCCCTGGTGGCGCAGCAGGTTAAAGGACAGCACTGAGAGACTAAAGCCACTTCCACATGAGTTTGATTCCCGCCTGCCCCGGAGGTGACCACATGGTGTGGCAGACCTCTCCTGACCTGCCTGCTGCTCCCCTCAGCAGTGTACTTCATAGATCTGCCTGTTTTGCTCCCCACTGTCTCTGGTGAAGTCTCTCACTGCCCCTGAGCCTCTGGCCTGTACCCCAGTTCTGTATGAACAAATAAATAAATCTTAAAAAAAAAGAAAAGAAAAGAAAATAGACAAAGTATGAAATAAAGAAGAAAAAAAATGAAATGAACTAGGTTTTCCTGACAGAGAGAAGCATGATCCTGTAAAGGCAAGGGTAAGCCTAGGGTGGCTAAAGCATCAGAGGTGAAGCTCAGATGGCCCCAAGCGAGACTCCAGAGCAGGTTTAAGCCTGTGCAGTGAGGTTGGTCCCTGCTCATTATGCTGAGCAGCTTAGAGTTTATCCTGAAAACGGTGGGGACAGGACAGCATAAAAGAAATGTATCTGAGGGGACAGTGTTCAAGCACAGAAGGAGTCCTACTGAGAACACTGCCCTGGAGTGCACAGAGGGCAGCAGAGTGGTGAGAGTCACAGCTACTCAGGAGTGGCGCCCCAGACCACATGGCAGGCTCCCATTCTAGAGTCCTGGCCTAGAAGCTGAGGAGATGGAACTGAATGTTTCCGAGATGGCTTCCAAATCACAAACCTTTCAATGATGACCTGTTGAGTTGAGGTGTTTAAGAAACGTTTCCTGAACATAACACCCAAACTGTCCTGGAGAGGAAAATAGGACTTATACATAAAGGAAAGGAAAGAACACCAAGGAAGGAATAACATGGCTCAGTCAGCTCTGTGGGGACGAGAGACACGGCCACCGCTCACAGCTGCCTCTCTCCTTCCTAGTCCAGAGACTGAAAACCAATCCACTCTGGAAATGTGTTTTGTCTGACCAGGATAGGTGAATGAATGAAAGGGGGATGGCCCTGTAGGTAGGTGGGAGAGGGGGGCATTTGGCCATTCAGATCTCACTGCATCCCCATCATGGAGGCCCCGAGGCAGCGAGGGGAGAAGCACCTTGGGGACTCCTGAGGAAGCAGCCATGATGTTGACCTCATCCTTTAGAGAGCCCTACAGCTGGACTTGTCCCTCATGTGTGATAGGATGAGTGGTGTCTCTCAGGGACCCAAGACAACTGGTTTCCGTGTTGTAGCAACTGTTACTGCTTTTAGGGTGAAAAAAAATCCCCACTTGACATGAGAGAGCCCAGCTGTGTTTGGGTTTCACAGACTGTCTCAAGATTTTTCTCAGATGCTTTGGTTTATGGCAAAGTGGAAAATACACCATCATCATGATCATTATTACCATTATCATTTATTCAACTATCACTAATAATTAATGTTTACTGAGTACCAATAATATGCAGTGAGATTCAGTAAGCAAAGAATTAGACTTGGCCTCTGTCCAGTGGGTTTGTGAATTAAAAAAAAAAAAAAAAAAAAAAAAAAACCTAAACAAGTTGTCACCCAAATTTTAATCTCTTTTGAAAATATTTGTTGCAAAGGCTCCCTTGGTTATATATTGCTAAACTGACTGAAGACAAGAAAGCTGACTCTAAGCACGCTGTTGATGTTTTCACCATCATTTTCCAAAATACGTTTCATTATATCTTTAGAAGGAGAGGAAAAAGGATGACCAGAGAAATAAACTTAGAAGACAGCAGTTAAGCTGAATTAAATGTATTTTCTACTGCAGGATTTTGCTGAGGTTTGAATGGGCTAATGCACCTTCTAAACACTAAGAAAGGGAAGTAATATATAACATTTTCCAAACTTATTTGGGCATGGAACTATTCTATAAAATACTGTAAAAAGGCAGTTTTAAAAGTGTTCTGAAATTTAGAATGCTTCTATTTTTGAACAGTGAACAGATTGGATTCCTCAGGTCCCTTTGCTGTCCTTGGTGATTCACCAAAGCCTTGGCTACACTTTCTTGTTACTGACAAGGGACGGACAGTCAGGGTCCAGGAGGCCCTTCCCAGGATTCCACAGCACTGGGCCACACAGACAATTGTGCAATACATGAAGAACATCTTTTTCACTGTAGGGTAAAGATTTGAGAGTCATATATCTATGCATATTAATACAGGTGGAATCCTTCACATACCACGATGACTTAAATAAGTAAAACTGAAAAACAGTGTGTGTGAGGATGTAAAACAACTGGAATCCTTATACACTGAAAGTCATTGGTCAGACTGTAAAATGGAGTGAACCCTTTAGAAATGGTTTAGTACTTCCTTAGGCTAAACATTATAAGATGACAGAGCAAGAGAAATGAATAAATATGTCCAAAAAAAGACTTATCTGAGAATATTTTATTTATAATAGCCATGCATGGAAACAGTGTAAATGTTCATCACTAGGAAAGTGGAGACATGAGTTATTTTGTATTCCTCAATGCATTACAACATGGCTAAATCTCAAACAAGAAAAGAAAAGAAACCAGATACGAAACATATATTGTTTGCTTCCGTTAACACAAAGTGCTCAAACAGTGAGCCCTGATGCATACTCAGACCAGTGGTTGAGCGGCTGGGTTAGCTGGAAGCATGGCTAATCACAGTCATTGGGAAGGATCCAGAAGGAACTCTGGAGTTAGAAAATGTCATATTACTTCATGGGATAGTAATTACATGAGAGATCATTAATTTTTAGTTAACACGTTATTAAACTGAGGATAGAAAATGGTCAACTATTGTGCACACATACATTTAGGATAGATGAATATGTTATTTTTTTCCTTTTTAAAACTTTTCTCCCTCAACATTGCTTTTGGTTTCTCTAGTTGAACCAAAAAAAAATCCTTGACCTAAACAACATTTTGGGGAAACACATGTTAAAGTAGAGCTGTGTAGCCCTTCTCCCCTCAATTTCCTTTTAAAAAAATTATTTCATTTATGCATACAGAACTGGGGTATAGGCCAGAGGTGCAGGAGCAGTGAGAGGATTCACCAGAGACAGAGTGGGGAGCAGAACAGGCAGATGTACTGAAATAGACTGCTGAGGAGAGCAGCTGGCGAGACAGGAGAGGTCTGCTGTGCCTCCATCACCTCCAGGTCAGGGATCAAACTCTAACTGAAGCACCTGAGGCCAGCTTGCAGTGCTGCATCCTAACCCAGAAGGTGGGCCGGTAGAAAAGATTCTTTTTTTTTTTTTATAAGATTTATTTATGCATGCATGGGGTACAGGCTAGAGGTACAGGGGAAGTGAGAGGCGTCACCAGAGACAGAGTGGGGAGCAGAACAGACAGATCAATGAAGTACACTGCTGAGGGGAGCAGCAGGCAGGTCAGGAGAGGTCTGCCGTGCCATGTGGGTCACCTCCAGGTCCAAGGATCGAACTCACACTGATAGAAATCTTATTTCTATTTATGGAAAAACACCAACTTTAGAGTTGGAAGAAGTGGTTTTGATCCTAGGTCTGATTCCAGAGGCAAAGTTCTTACACAGAAAATTATATCTAGGACTTCATATTCCTTGTCCTTCATTGTCCTGTGAGCTATGTTTTAATGTGCATTTGGGTATACTTTGCATGCTTGCTGTATTTGCAGCTGGCCAGCATGTCTCACCTTTTAAGTATCTGCCACTATTATTTTGTTTTACTTAAAAGCCCTCCATCTATTTAAAAAGGAGTAAAATCACTTCCCAGTAAATAATTGTTTTTTTGGTCATCTCAGAATTAAAAGCATACTTAATTTGATATGATATTTGTATCTTAGAACTGTTTACAGGGAGTCCTCATTGGTAAACTTTGTCAAGTGGATGACTCGATGTATCCTAAAAGCTCACAATTAAAAAAGTAGAATCCAGGCCTTTCCATGTAGTGCAACGGGTAAGAACACAGCATTGCAAGCTGGTCCCAAGCCGCTTCAGTGTGCCAGTTCGATCCCCTACCCCAGAGGTAACCCACATGAGGCGGCAGACCTCTCCTGACCTGCCCGCTGCTCCCCTGAGCAGTGTACTTCATTGATCTGTCTGTTCTGCTCCCCACTCTGTCTCTGGTGAATCCTCTCACCACCCCTGCACCTCTGGCTTGTACCCTACTTCTGTATGCATAAATAAATAAATCTTAAAAAAAAAAAAAGTAGAATCCTCTTGACAAAAAGAGTGATGGCTTCAAAACATCAGCCCATGCTCCCTGTGTTTCTGCTTCCCACCCAACACATGTCGTCTGAGAATAAAAGCACAAACATACTCCAGAGATAGGTGGTTCCTTGTTCCAAACGGGCTTGCTTCAGGCTTGACCTTTGCCCCATTTCCCATATTAGAGATTAAGAGAGCTCTCCTTCCCTTAATCCCGCACTTAAAACAACACAGGGAAAGTATTGACACTTTGCTAAGCCATGTCTTAACCCTTCTTAGTTTTCCAGAATCAAAGTTGAGTGCAACGCAGAAGGCCTGCCTGACCCCAGAAGGCCTCCTGGAAACCAGCTTCTTGCCCAGCTCACCTGGCCTCCTCCCTCCTTCCTGCCCAGTGTGTTGTATGTAGCCTGTTGGTCTGGGAAGAAAGGGACTTCTACCACCCCTCTGATTGGAGGAATGGCTCTTTGGCTTTCAGTCTGATACCCGGCCATCGTCTGGGTTTGTCTGAGATGTGCAGGCTCTTCTTGGGGAGAGAAATAATATAGTCAGGGCATTGAGGGTGGGGCATGTCTAGAAATAATTCTGGGAGCACTTGACTTCAGTGCTGTCTTGGGCAGGGGCAGGTCATTATGGCTCTCAGTGTCTTCATTTTTTTGTTAAGATTTATTTATTTGTGCATACAGACTGGGGTACAGGCCAGAGGCTCAGGGGCGGTGAGAGGCTTCACCAGAGACAGAGTGGGGAGCAGAACAGGCAGATCGACAAAGTACACTGCTGAGGGGAGCAGCAGGCGGGTCGGGAGAGGTCTGCCACACCATGTGGTCACCTCCGGGGCAGGCGGGGATCAAACTCATATGGAAGTGGTTTTAGATTCTCAGTGCTGTGCTTTAACCCACTACGCCACCAGGGAGGGCCTGTTTTTGTTTTTAAGGATTTAAAAACAACTTATTTATGCATACACAACTGGGGTACAGGCTAGAGGTGCAGGGGTGGTGAGAAGATTCATGAGAGACATACCTGGGAGAAGAACAGGCAGATCGACAAAATACACTGCTGAGGGGAGCAGAGGGCAGGTCAGGAGAGGTCTGCCGCATCATGTGGGTCACCTCTGGGCCGGGGATCGAACTGGCACTCAAGCGGCTGTGGCGAGCTTGCAGTGCTGCATCCTAACCCGTTGTGTCACCAGGGACGGCCAGTGTCCTCATTTGTAAGCAAAGAGATTGTTCTACATCAGTGGGCTTAGAAACCCCAGGCCTCATAGCATTTTTTTGAGCTACACATATACAAGAAATTCTAAAATCCCCAAAATAACATGTGACCAGCTTAATAAAATGCACAAGGAGAAGTAGGAGGAGCAAATTTACTTTGTAACTCTGGCATATAATACTTTTTGGAGTTCTTATCCCATGACTCAAGCAGGTACCCCAAGAGTAAGTAGAGAAAGGAGCAAGAGAGCTCAGAGGCAATAAGCCAGAACTGTGGAAGGCATCCACCAGGGACAGGCAGGGCTAGACTGGCAAAGAGAGGGGACGCAGGTCTTTGCGACAGAGCACATCTCAGCCAGTGAGAACTGACAAAGACGAGCCACAAGGACACTAAGTGCTGGTTGGTGCTTGACTTTGCTGTTTCACTGTGTTTTTCATGTTCCCTGTAAAGAGGTTTAGTTCTTTATTTCCACCTGTCCTTAACCTCAGTTTCCAGGATGCATTCTGTTCTGGGCCTTCTCACTCCAAGTTATAAACAGTATAAAACTGGGTCAAGGAATTTATGCAGGGGAGCAAAGTTGCAAAGGCTGAGGGCAGGTTACCTGACCTGATCAGTCTTTTTCCATTTGTAATGTGTCTGACTCTGTGATTATGCATCTATGAACGTGATTGCAGCCACACGTCTATCTGCCTGCTGCAAAATGTAGGCCAGTTAGCAGAACCCACCCGCTAGCACAGCAGCTTCTTTCCTCCACCTGGGGTCACCTACCTTGCCCATCCTTCCTGCACTTCTTCCAGGGATAAACCAGGCAGGTGCAGGGTGAGGGCGCCGATGGCACCTGCCAAATTACTGGCTGTGGGTTTCAGAGAACGCTATTGACATCTCCATAGAGAGAGTATGGCTTGAATGACCACCTCTGTCATGCTTTCAGACCACCTTGCAAAACTGCTTCTCAGTATGTTCTAGATCTTGAGTCTTGATTTCAGGAATGGTAGAGCAATACCTATTCAGCCATTAGGAAGTTCTTCCTTCTCAAAATGCAATCTTCCTGTCAGGGATCAGTGCCTAGCACAAGAATTGTCAATCAAGTCTTCCTCAGTAGCACCAACAGTGAGGGGGTGGGGGACTCACTGGCCCAGCTCTTAATTCTTCCAGGAAGGGCTCTTTAATCTGGGTAGATCACTGAAGCTGCCTCACAGACAGGGTGAGATTCCCTGTTAGGGAGGACCCTGAGGAAGCAAATTCCTTAGAATTTCTCTAGGGCTGTTTCTCACCTTCAGTTAACCTCTTCTCCGCACCAACACCCCTGTTTGCCTCAATGTTCATGAGTGTCTTGAATTGGCTGGGAACCCCTCTCCTGGAAATGGATTTGCCAAAGGTCATTCACTTGTCTGCTGCTCTTTCATAATTCTTGTCCTTGGTGAGAGGATGGACAGATTTGACTGGGAGGTTTTCATTGCCCTGCATTAAACAGCTGTTCCCTCTTACCAGATGCTTAATCTGGTTCCCCTTCCGAGTCCAGTGAAGGGAGCAGGCTCTCTAGGTGGCTGTTGAGAGAAATGATCTGAGATCCTAGAGATACATGGAAAGAACTCCTGGGAGCTTTCGGGTAAACTGCAGCATAAGAGATGTTTTACATTCACATCAAAGGTGCTTTTTTTAAAAAAAATAATTATTTATTTATGTTTATTTTTTACATCATTTTGTACATTTTTTTTCATCTCAATTGTAATCTCCGTGGGTTTCCCATCACCAAGTCACCCTATGCCATCACCATAGTCCTGTGCACTTCCCTCCCCCCCACCCCATTTTTGATCCCATTCCCCACTCCACCCCCACAAAATGTCTCTGGTATATGGCTATTCATTATTCTTATTATGGATTTATAAACAGTTGTTGGGTTTGGTGGCCTGTGAATATTCTGAATCTGATTTCTCAGTGCAGCACTTTGTGTTCATGAGACATGTCTCCACTTTGCCTGCAGTGACTTTGCATGGACTCTGACATTGTGGGCTGTGACCCCAGTGGGAGAGATGGTTCAGTGTGACAGCCACTGGAAAGCACAGTTGGGCAGCTGGAAACCCACCTCCTCTTTATTCCATTTATCTAAATCCCTGGCCCAAGCTGCATGCTGTTGTGACCCAGTTGCCATGGAGAACTTGTATATTCTTGGCTTCCTTGCTGCTTTTACAGGCAGAGTTACGGAATAGAATGTCTTGCTGCTAGGAAAAATAAATATTACATAGAGATGTTCATTTTCTCCCTCTATGATGATTATTACCAAAGATATGCAAGAAGACTCCATTATAGAGCACTGTCCTTCATAATGAGCCATCGGTATACTGTTCAGGATAGAAAGCTCACCTGGAATGGATTGTGTTAACCCTCTGCTACCTACTGAATATATGTTAACTAGACTTATTTATTCATATGTTAGTGAGTAGCCTGAGGGGCGCCCCAAGACCCCCAAACATGCATACACCAAGTAAGTTATGCCATCCACTGCGTAAGACAGAATATAATCTTAGTGTGTAAGACCACCAGTATAAAAGAACTTTTATAGAATTAATGTGCAATGGAGAGAAGATAATATAGTTACCAAATAAAGCACCCAATGTTTCTCATTCCTTCCTGGGTGAGTGCCCAGGTTAACAGGTTGCCCAAAAGCAGGGTCACTGAGACCCAAAAGCTTGCCACAGTTCCAACGTCCCTTCTTATGAGAAACCATAGGAAAGGGGTAGGAACAGCCAGGCATGTCTGAAAGATAAAAATTGAAAAATACATTAAAATAAAGGCTGCCATTGTCAACCTCCCCCCATGGTTCTCTTACCCAAATACATTCTAAGGGTCTCCTTCCATAACCCCCCAAATCCCTGCTAAAGTCTAAGCCGAGACACAAATATGGCTTTTTCACATGTCTCTCTGTTCCACATGCCTTCTCCAGGTCTTACCTTTCCAAGTCCTTTATCCTTTCTCCTCATATATACGCTTCACCCTTCCCTGGGTGGGGCAGGGAACCTGGAACCTCCCCTTTTTATAGGGTTATATTGTGATAATTCCCCACTTTTGACTCCCCCCCCCACCATTTCTATAGTGGAGAGAATCTGGGGTTGCAGCCTTAGGAGAGTCTTTTCTTTCTTTTTATTTATTTTTAAAATACTTATAAATGCATACAGAATTGGGGCATAGGCCAGAGGTACAGGGTGGTGAGAGGCTTCGCCAGAGAAAGAGTGGGGAGCAGAAGAGGTAGATTGATGAAGTAAATTGCTGAGGGAGCAGCGGGTGAGAAAAGAGAGGTCTGCTGTGCCATGTGGGTCACCTCTGGGGCTAGGGATTGAACTTTCACAGAAGTGGCCACAGCTAGCTTGCAGTGCTATATCCTAACCCATTGTATCACCATGGAGGGCAAAGTGGCTGGTTCTACTTGATTCAGTTCCATACTCAACTCATAGAAGAATTGTGAAAGCCATTTAGTGACTAAATTTAATTTAAGGAGACAAAATTTCCAGTTGAACTTATGCAAAAATAGATTCATTGCCATGAACAACAAAAAGTATGACTTTTTTCTGTTTATCATTATTTATTTATTTTTAAATTTTATAACAGTTTACTTTTACATCATTTTGTACATTTTTTTCCCATCTCAATTGTAATCCCCGCGGGTTTCCCATAAGTATGACTTTTTTAATATCAAGATGACATCAAGGAAAGAGAAAGTACGAACACAGTTAGTTCTGCTTACAAAAATGTAACATTACTACAGATCATGGTCAGCTAAAACATGAAAATATTCCTTAAGTCAAAATAAAACTATAAAAAACAAATAAACTGTATTATGCCAAACAAAAAAATGTTATTAAAAAATGTTTATCTGCAGTAGACCATCAGTTTGAGAAAGTTGAGATCTCTCTCCTATTAATTTATCCAGAAACTGTCTGCAAATGTCAAACAATTTAAATATTCAACCTATACAATTAAAAATATGACATAACTAAAAGAAATAGGGAAAAACAAATAAAGGGAATGATATTACTTCCTCTCAAGTTGAAGAATTAGCTTTGTTAAAATGGCCATTTTACCCAAAGCAACATAGAGATTCAATGTGATCCCTGCCAAAGTTTGAATGGTATTCTTCAAAGAAATAGAGAAAAAAAAAACTACTGAAATTTAGATAGAACCACAAAAGACACTTAATAGTCAAAGCAATTCTGACAAAGAAGAATAGAGGTATCATACTCCTAGACTTCAAATTGTACTATAAAGCTGTATTAATCAAAGCAATACATTGGAATAAAAATAGACACACAGACTGATGGATAGAATTGAAAGACAAGAACTTATGTCTCTTTAGTTTATGTGTCCCTCAAACTTAAAAAAAGGAAGAAAAGAAAAACAGATCTGAAAGCAGAATAAATACTCAAGGCAAGTTTGTTTAAGAATAAATACCTATTACACAAATACAGTAGTATAAGAATATTCCAGCATTCTGACCTAGTACCTGATTAAATAGAGGTTACATTCAGTAAGGTAAAGAAGGCAAGTTAATTAGAAGCAAGGTAATGAATATAATTCTAGTCACTCTGAGTATGGGGATGCCGATGGGGTGTCTGGATGTTACTGGCTCAATTAGTATGTGATTAGGTCCATGATCTGGAGTGCAGGAGAGTTCTCAAATACATACATGCCTATATATATATATATATATATATATATATATATATATATGTATGTATATATAATCCATTTATATTGACCATAAATAATCTAAATTAACAAGAATCTTTCCCTAAAATTAGTCCCCAAAACAGAGAGAGTTGTTATACCTCCGAGTCTTTATAGATCATTTCATAATCGAAAGTGCTCTCTTAATTACTCATTTAGTAGAATAAGTAACATTAGATTAGGCACATCAATCTGAAATTAGCTCAATTAGTGGTACTTGGGATACTGAAAAGGATGTCTGACAAAATCAGTTTAAAAAATGCTAAAAAATTTTAACACTGGTTTAAATAATTATTTTCATAGCTATCACATACCAGTTATCAGTGTTAGATATCATTGTAACCAGATTTTAGAAATAATTTTAAAAAGCAACCAGTAGTGTATGAGAATGCAAACTAGTACAACCACTATGGAAAACCATTTGGAGGTTCCTCAAACTGCCAAACAGGGAGCTTCCATATGACCCAGCAATCCCACTCCTAGGTATCCACCCAAAAGACATGGAAACAGCCCAACTGCCCAAAAGTGGATGACTGGATTAAAAAGATGTGGTACAAATACACAATGGAATATTACTCAGCAACCAAAAAAATAAATAAGTAAATAAATAAACACTTGCCTTTTGTAGCAACATGGATGGAGCTGAAAAAAATCATGCTTAGTGAAATAAGCCAGAAAGCAAAGGAAAAATACTAAATGGTTTCACTCATAGCAGGAATATATCAGACCAGGTGAAAAAAAAATAATAATGATGAACAGCTATAAACCAGAGACTTTTTTTTTTTAAGATTTATTTATTTGTGCATACAGAACTGGGGTACAGGCCAGAGGCTCAGGGGCAGTGAGAGGCTTCACCAGAGACAGAGTGGGGAACAGAACAGGCAGATCGACGAAGTACACTGCTGAGGGCAGCAGCAGGCCGTGCAAGAGAGGTTTGCCACGCCATGTGGTCACCTCCGGGGCAGGCAGGCAGGCGGAAGGCGGGAATCAAACTCATGCAGAAGCAGCTTAGATTCTCAGTGCTGTGCTTTAACCCGCTGCGCCACCAGGGAGGGCCCAAACCAAAGACATTTTATGGGGTTGGAGTAGGGAATGGGATCAAAAACTGGGGGGTTGGGGGGAAGAGAAATACATTGGATTATGGTGATGGCACCTGGGTGATTTGGTGATGGGAAGCCCACAGGGATTACAGCTGAGATGGAAAAATGCACAAAGTGATGTAAAAATAAACTATTATTTATTTAAAAAAGAATAATAAACAGTATATTTTGGGAAATGTATTTAAAAGAGAAAGTTTTAGCTCAATTGAGATAAGATATAAATAATCCTTATGAAATGTTGATATGTTAATAAGTTTTATATAATTAATACAAATCTAAATACCTGGAAAAAAAAAAAGCAACCGGTAGTGTAAATTCCAAATATATACAATTTATATGAAAAACGAAGTAACCAGTATTTTGTGCAACCAAGTAGCAGTGGCTCAAGCTTGAATTTCAGTTATGGCATCAGCATAAGATTCAAACATTAAAATGTGTGCCCTAACTAAACATTAGAATAAAGATGCTATGTTTTGGAAAGCTGTGTTTGTTGACTCATTCCTTCTTCCTGGGGTAGCTAAGAGCCTATCTCATGTCATGATAACACCATACAAACTTTTTTCTAAATTAGTATATTGGTTTAATCTGCTATTTTAAGTATGTTCCTTCAGATTAAATATCAGTATATAAACATCTCATCATTTCATATACATTGCTAAAATTTGTCAGATTTCTGTTTTAATTATTCTAAATTAAAAATGCAGGTCTCATAATCATGGTTGCCTTATTCTGATCTGTGCTTCAAGTGGTAGCTGAAACACTGACAGAGTTTCATGGGAAAAGAAAACAAAAGGAAGAGTCTTGGAGGTCACAATCACCAAGAGATGGACTATGGAAAACGAATCTGTGCAAATGAACTATCAGGAATGAGGATTTTTTTTTTAGATTTATTTATTTATTCATACAGAACTGGGGTACAGGCCAGAGATGCGGAGCGTGAGAGGATTCACCAGAGACAGAGACAGAGACAGAGACAGAGACAGAGACAGAGACAGAGCGGGAAGCAGAACAGCAGAACTGCTGAGGGGAGCAGCAGGCGGGTCAGGAGAGGTCTGCCACGCCATGTGGTCACCTCCGGGGCAGGCGGGGATCGAACTCATGTGGAAGTGGCTTTAGTTTTTCAGTGCAGTGCTTTAACCCGCTGCGCCACCAGGGAGGGCCAAGAATGAGGATTTTAAATAAGTCTAATGAACTAAGAGAAACAAACAAACAAAAAAAAAGATACTAAATCCTAATAGAAATATCATGTCAAAAATGAGGAATTGGAAAATGATGAGATGATGATCTGATTTTGTGGTCCATGTGTCCTGTATCCTTTTATAGAGAAGGGATAGTAAGACAATGATGAAAAGTCTATTGCATTTATATGGTAGGCTACTAATCATGTTGTCCAAAGCAATTTAAATGAAACGATAAAGTCACAAGCTGGTTACAAAGGCTTAAGTAGAAGCAATGAGAATATGTGAATATATATAGGAAATGCATACTCTTTTATAATTATTTTTATTGAAGAAGGAGGGAACAAATGTACTTTGGCCAAAGGGGATTCATGATTTAAGGAGTTATCTTTACTGATAAAAACATGTTGGACATCTATTTAGATAAATATAAAGAGCCAGAAGACCATGGACAACTGAGAGACTAAAGAGCACTGGATGAATAGTCAAGGTCCAAGTGACAAAGCAGCTGACTAGATTGAGAGCCTAGGTGAAGAGATTAATTTTGTCCAGAAGGAATACATGTTCCTTCAGGCCAGTAATCAGATTAGATACAAATGCGAGTTTGTAACCACCGAGTTTAGAGATGAGTAGAGGATCGACTCTACATAGACTGGGTTCCTAGAACTTATTTAAATTTGACAAACACCCTGAGACCCAGCACCATGTTCTGAATCTTGCCTTTAGAAGCGGGTTGAACAATGACTGGGAAAAAAATCTATACTTTGAGTTTGATTATCATTTACTGGGACAGAACATTATTATAAAATTTGAAAGCTGACATCTCCATAATTTCTGTTCAAATTGACTCCCTCTCCACCTGACCCAGAAACCCCTTTATCAGACATAGTTTTGCCTGGGAGAGAAGGCGGAGAGTGTTCATTTCCCCACTCAGTATTCTCTCTTGAGCATTTTCTCTGTCACTTTCTGGGCTTTCATGTGCCAGCCTATTAAATTAAAGCATTAAACTATGTCTTTAAATTCACTTCCAATGCCAACATTTTATAAATATGAAAACACTTAGCTCACATGATCCCTTTAAATAATAAAACAAGGTGGAATATAATTAAAGGGCAAAATGAGTTGTATAGACAATTTGTGCTGTGAGCAGGTCCTTTTAAGTTGACTAATATGACATTGTTCTCAAGGAAAAGAAAAGTTCAGCATTTTATTTTCAGAATTACCCTTATCCAAATTAGGTCAGGGAAGTGTGAAGAGGAAGAATTGGAAAAGCCCCAGTACACCTCTCAGGTGATATAAACTCTTGCGGTTTTTGTTATCTCAGTGATGGGAGCACTAAGGTCACAGCAACAGGACTGTGGCTAAGAAAACTTTGCTTCTGTCCAAGGTACCAATTCTGCTTGCAAAACAATGAGCCTCCAGACCAGTGGATGAGTCTGTTATCAGCTGGTGGCAGGCTGAGAAATAATCTCCAACTACTAGCAACAGTGAGTGCCATATCTCAGGCCAGGTAATGAGTACTCTTTAAATTGTATTAGCTCGATTTTTATTATCCTTTAGTTTTATACTTTTCAGCCTAGAATAGGCTTATCTTTTCCTCTTTTTTGTTGTTCTGTGGAGCCCTCGTCTCCCTCCACAAAGGTAAAGATATTAGGTGACCTTTTTCCTTTCCTTCCTTTTTCACATTGAAGCCACTGCATTCAAATAAGCTTCTATCAAAATACACATATGTGCATACATAATTAAAATGACCTGCCTCAGTTGCTTGTGTTCAATATCTGAACCAAAATAGACAGATGTCTATTTGCTGCTTAATAATGACAAAGACTCAAGGTTCTAGCCTGGTGTATGTTGGGGTCATGATCTTTGAGTAGGGAATAGATTGCTTTACATCTAAGCAAATTTGGTAAACACTCTGTTGGGAGCACTTCCTACACTTACTTTATACATGCTTAGACATTTAGTAAGAAATAAGAACCTGGGTTGCTGATTGTGTCCAACTTATTAATTGACCCTTTTAAGTTTTAAGTTAGAGCAGTTTCTTATGCTGAGAGGAAATGACCAGATTTAATAAAAGCTTTATTTCTTCAGATAGACATACTTGGATTTTTCCCATGACATCCTCATGTTGCCACCCACCGTAACAGACTCTTCCACTGGTCTGGAGGCTCATTGTTTTGTGAAAAGAAGGTTGCTTCAGCAGAGGCAAAGTTGTCTTAGTCACAGACGTGATGCACTTTGCCTTTCCTCTGCCATCAGTAAGATTACAGAAACACCTACCTGCTGTTGTCTTCTATGTATGAGAGAGGCTATGAGAAAGATAAATTGATATTGAGAAGATCAGAATTTCTGTCTATGAGTGAGCCATCAGTGGAGACCAAGTCAAAATTACTAATTCGCAGGAATGTGAATGACATGAAGGTGAAACTGTGACCTGACTATGTGAAATCAGACTAAAATATTGTTAGTTGTTTTTTTTTTTTTTTCATTCTTAAAAGGCATATATAAGTTAGGCATGAAAAATAAAGCATGTGGTTAAAAACGTATTTGGAAGAGTTTAAAATAAATTCTCAAAAGAGCTAAACATAAAAGTGAAGACACTACTAAAATATATAGGATCTTTTCATAATCTTGAGTTTGGAAATAGCTTCTTAAACTAGCTCAAAGTACAGAACTTAGAATGGATAAGGTTGATGTGTTGCATTGTTAAAATTAATACAAGATGGGCCTCCCTGGTGGCCTACAGTTTAAGGCTCGGTGCTATCACCTCTACATCCTGAATCTGATCCCCAGCCAAGACGCTGAGCCCTATGACACAACAGACCTCTCCTGTCTAGTCCTCTGCTCTCCTCAGCAGTGTGTTTCCATAGATCTCCCTGTTCTGCTTCCCACTCTGCCTCTGGTGAATCCTCTCACCTCCCACACCTCTGTTCTATACACCAGTTCTTCAATGAAATAAATAAATAAATAACTTACTACAAGTAAAGGTAGACTCATAAATGAAATTAAAAAATACATAACAGTAAAGAAGAAAGCATATTCACTATATTTAAAGAATAAAAGAATTATATACCGAATGCATGGAGAACTGTTACAAATTCAACAAAAGGAAAGAAAGACAATTCCATAAAATGAGCAAATTAACAGGAAACAGTAGAACAATGCAAATGGATAATAAACACAAAAAGGGTGCATTATTTTTCTATACATCAACTCAAACAAGGTACCAAAGTGAAATATTTTGGTGAGAAAAAGGAAGATGAACATTTTCATGAAAATGGGAAAATTTCATGAAAAAGGGAAAATTTCTAAGCCCAGTGTAAACCAATTTGGCAACATTAATCAAATATTTAATGAAAATTTCTAGAGTCCTTATTGAAAAAAATTCTTCTAATATGATCAAATAGAGGAATATTCATGGCACATGGAAATCAGAGAAATCAGATACAAACTGAACGCTTGCTATGAAGGAAGCATTTAAATGCATTATTTCTATTTGCATGCAGCCCAATAAAAGGATAAGGGAGAACAATATAGGGATGGACAATAGGTTATGGAAAAGTTGCAGAATAGTATGTATAATATTATGCCATTTACATACAGATGAAGATATTAATGTATATATCTATGTATGTAATCACACAGAAAATGTAATGTTAGGAGAGACCATAAACTGTAAATCATGCTTTAGTTACTGGAAGAGAAAGGGGAGAAAGCATATGTGCTAAGGGGTGACTTTTACACAGCATAATTCATTGTTGGGATCCTTTTGTTATTTTTAGTGAGGTGACATTGGTTCACAGCACTGTATAGGATTCAGATGTATAGGGTCACACTTCTTGAGATGTAGGTTACCACATCCCACCATTATGTGAGTCTTTGACCAGTGAATATAATTATCATTTAACTGTCTAAGACAGAATAAGAAACGTATCTCAGTTATACAAGTGATTTATTAATAATAGAGGCATTTACTCTGATTGGAATTAATTAGGAAAACCCTAAGAAAGTATCAATGATTTGTTTATTTTTCCAGCAGAAAATTAGATAAGAAAGGAAAAAAATAGCAAGGGAACTCTAGACCAGTAGGACCCTAACCTGTGTGCATTTCAGGAAATGTAGACTCAAACTATCCAAGACTGGGCAACCAACACATTTTTTTTTAAATTATTACAAAAGTTTATTTTTATATCATTTTGCACATTTTTTTTCCATCTCAATTGTAATCCCCGCGGCTTTCCCATCACCAAATCACCCGTGTGTCACCACCATAGTCCCGTGCATTTCCCTCCCTCCCCCCCCTTTTGATCCCATTCCCCATTCCACCCCACAACATGTCTCTGGTATATGGTTGTTCATTATTTTTGTTGTTTTTTCGCCTGGTCCATTATACTCCTGTTATGAGTGAAACCATCCGGTATTTTTCTTTCACTTTCTGGCTTATCTCACTAAGCATGATCTTTTCCAGCTCCATCCAAGTTGCTGCAAAAGACATGACCAAGACATTTTTTTTTAAGATTTATGTATTTATGCATACAGAACTGAGCTACAGACCAGAGGTACAGGGGCAGTGAGAGGATTCACCAGGAACAGAGTGGGGAGCAGAACAGGCAGATTGACAAAGTACACTGCTGAGGGGAGCAGCGGAAAAAAAAAAGGGTGCATTATTTTTCTACACATCAGGTCAGGAGAGGTCTTCTGTGCCATGGGGATCACCTCCTGGGCAGGGATCGAACTCATGCTTTAGCTTTTTTAGTGCTGTGCTTTAACCTGCTGCACCTCCAGGGAGGGCCTACAACCAACACATATTAGAACACTTTCAAATGATACAAGTAGCTGATCAGCCAAGTTTAGAAGTAAGTAGCTAGTCTAAGTCTTATCCTTGGTAGACAAGAGACGAGAAGTAACTAAGGAAAATGGACATATTTAATTGATGGGAAAAAAGTATTTATGCATTCATTAACAAATAAGTGTAGAGGAACTGACATGGGACATACCCAAAGGGTGGAGCAAAAGCTTTGCCCTCATGGATTTGAAAATCTTGGGAAGGTCGGTGGAAGGGAAGGATGGGGCAGCCTTCAGGCAGACAAGCCCCTGATCGCATGGTGTCACATGGCTTAAAGCCACGGTAAGGGCTGAAGGCAGGGATGGTAAGGTGCATTTGTGACTCGTGGGGAGTGATTCTGAGTAGTGACCTGCAGGAGGAAGCAAACACCTTCTGGGGAATGTTCCAGAAAGAGGACACGAAGTACAAAGGCCTTGAAAGGGAAATGTGTCCTTGTGTTGGAAATGCAGAGTAGGAAAGCCATGATAGTTTAGGGACATGGAAGGGAGACTTGGAAATAATATAATGCATCCTGTTTATGTGTTAAGTGACTTATATAAGTTGCATACATATTTAATCTTCCAGACTTTAGGGAGGTGATAATAATATTTCCATTTTTGAGACAAAGACAGTAAGGTTGGGGAAAATTATGAAGTATCGAAGGCTATACAATTATGATATTGCAAAACTGTGTGTGAACCTAGGTCTTTTGGGTTTTGAAAAATACCTGTTTGTATAAAAGTAGGATCCAAATCTATCTGCATTTCAGTAACTGTGAAATCAAATTCCACAGGAAATTGGCCCAATAATCTGCATTTTTGGAAATCTAATTAAATAATATAGATAAGCTAAGTGAAGGAACAAAGCAACATGTCTAGTCCTGCCCTTGGCAGATAAGAAACTGGTCATCCTCAGAGGTGGGATGGTGGGACTCCCCCGAAGTGGGGCAAGAGAACAAGGGGGCAAAGGAGAGCCTCACTCAGGCCCTGACCTACAAAGTCTCAAACTTTGAAGTGCAGTACAATAGGGCTTTCACAGGGAAGTGTGCACCAGAACTCCCTAGGGGTCTTGTGAAACTACAGCTGCTGTCCCGCACACCAGAGGTGGGGCCTGAGATTCTGCATTTTTAGACAGCTTCTGGATGTCAGCACTGCTGGGACTATGGAGTGTACAGATGTTGCTGGGCAAAGAGCTCACTGGCCATGGGTCTGGTCAGCCACTGTCACAATGCAAACAAAAGGGCCTGAAAAGCAGTAAAAACATGACTAATTCTAACCAACAGAGTAGAGAGAGAGAAAAAAACTAGCAGGGTAGAGGGATAGAGCAACAGGCCAGTTGGGACTCAGGTGTGCAAGTGGCGCTCAGCTGCTAGGGCTAGCAGATTGCTTCTGGTGTAGGGCCTGCAGCCGCCTAGAGAAAGTCCCACCAAAACCCTGTACCACTAGTGTGGCAGGGAGAGACTGAGATCTGGAGCCCAACTCCATCTGTCCCTCCACCCCCCACCAGAACGTCCAGTCGGAACTGCAGCTGCTGTCTGCAATAACTGATTCAAACAAAGAACAAGCGATGTGCATTGCTCCTTTATTAAAGGAAAAAAAAAAAAAAGGGCCCTCCCTGGTGGCGCAGCGTGTTAAAGCACAGTACTAAGAAGCTAAAGCCACTTCCGCATGAGTTTGATCACTGCCCTGGGAGGTGACCACATGGCGCGGCAGACCTGACCCACCTGCTGACCCACCTGCTGCTCCCCTCAGCAGTGAGCTTCGTTGATCTGCCTGTCCTGCTCCCAATTCTGTCTTGGGTGAATCCTCTCACTGCCCCTGCACCTCTGGCCTGCACCCCAGTTCTGTATGCATAAATAAATAAATATTGAAAAAAAAATGGCTACACAGTACCACCCACTTCCAGTAGCCCGCTTGCTCAGGACTTCAGGAACAGAGTTCAGACCATCCAGCTTGGAAGGTGGTAAATGTCCAGGTATAAAATTTGTCCCCTCTTCCCATCAACTGCCCTGGAGGGTTCCCAGGAGCACAAAGCTCAGCTACCCTGGCCACTCTAATAGTACGTTTCCTGGAGAGTTTCTCAGAGCTGCTTAGGCCTCAACCCTAGGTCTTGAGACTAGAAACCTGAGTGCTTTCATGGGGCTGTGACCCTAAAGCCCTATTTTGGGGCCCATTGATAGAAAATTGAATATATGAGATGTCATTGAAAGGGACAAGATGGGAGGGAAGGAATGAACTGATGTGGGTGTTATGTCTGTGGAAAGACCTCAAAAGCACAATTCTCAGCTGATCTTTAAGAAGAAAGTTGAACCAATTATGCAGATAATTCAAGTCAAATGTCCCAAAGTTCTGGCTTCATTGATCTGGATATTTTAAACCTGATTAATGCAGATAATTGATATGGGGATGGTTCTTGCTATTCCCCCAGACAGACACAGTGGCAGCAAGTGTAAAGCAAGTCCACAATCTTGCTGAAAGCATTTGCCTGAAGCTGAGGGCTTCTGCCTACCCAGCCCCTCCTACTGCGTGACATCCAGGGACATTTCTTTGCTGCAAACTTGAGCTCAGCTGTTCAGTGAAACCTAATTTTCTTGGCACCCCAGCTATTTTCTCTCTGTGGAAATTCACTTCAACACCATGAATTACATGTTTGCCTAAAAGATGGGTCTGTTGGATGAAGATAGTTTTTGATTGTTTGATTCCTATTCTTCCCTCCCTCCTAGAGAGGTGAGGTTGATGTACTTCTCCTGCATCTCATGGCAGAGGAACCTGCTCTCAGGGTCCCTAAACAGGCTCCATTCCAGAAACATACCCAATTGGGTTATTGAAAGATTTATTCTGATATACTTATGAAAACAAGAACAGGGTGTAGGCCAGAGATGTGATGTTGAGAGGATTCACCAGAGACAGAGTAGGGAGCAGAACAGGTGGATCTACCGAAGTACACTGCTAAGGGGAGCAGCGGGTGAGACAGGAGAGGTCTACTATGCTATGTGGGTCACCTCCCTGGTCAGGGATCAAATTCAGGCCTCAGTGGCTGGTGACAGCTTGACAGAGCTGAGACTTTAACTGCTGTGCCACCATAGAGGCCCCAACTGCATCATTTAGACATGTTAAATCACCCTCTCCCAGTGCCTCCAACCACCAGCTCCACATGACTGATAGACAGGGACCCCATTCTCCATCCCGAACAGCCTGCTTCCCTGGGCCCTCCTAAGTGAGGTTCAGAAGTCTCAGCATGGCTGTGGTTTTTAATTTAGGTTAAATTTAGGTCCCAGCTGAGGGACAGGTCTCTGGGAAGCCTGGGTGGAGTGGGAGTAGGAATGGCCTGTTTGGGGCACTGAAATCCCACTCCTGCTTTCTTTCTCCTTTGGATCGCACAGTGACCTTGTATAGATTGCTCAGCTCATTCAGCCCTACTGTCCATCAGCAAAGCGGAGCAGTAATCCTGCCCAATTTTGTGGGCTTTGATTTAATGACAGACATGCTTTGCTTATTTGTCATCTGAAATGAGCTAGTCCACTCAACTACACATCTCAGTAAACCCCAACACCAGTTTTAAAATTTCGGTGATTGTCATGAAAATCTCCCTAAGGATTCTTCTAAGAAAATGTTTTACTTGCCTGACTTCTTGAGTATAGTGCATTCTCTACTTTTCTAACCTTGTTTTAATGATGCATGGCCATCATTGTGGACAGTGGGTATGGAGTAGTGTGGTTTCAATGACCTTCTCTGAGGCTACTGAAGTACATGGCTATTTTCTCCTATAAAAGATAGCCTCCAGCTTCTGGGCTTTTCAGTTCTTGTCTCTACTTTTTATAGTTCTTTATTGTTCTCCCTTGCTGTCAGGCTACTAATCATCCATTTTTCCTCCTGAAATTTCATTTCATATCTCTTCTTTCTTCATACCTTGTCCCGTCTATTTCAGGACATCTATGTTCTGCTTTGGCTCTGTTTCCCAGTAGGTGATTCATTGACCCCAAAATACTGTCAAGGGCTCTTTGAGGTCAAAACTGTCTTCATAGGCTCACTAAGACATGATTCACGTTTTCCTAGCTGTTGCTATTTGCCCTAATGATACTAAAATAGTGTTGGGGACACGTGTTGACTCTCAACAGTAACCAGTTGAAAGTCATCAAGATCAGTGAGTCTCCACTGTTCCCCATGCCCACATAGCATATTCCACAGTACTAAAAAAGAAAGGAAGCCAGTGTAACTTAAGAATGCTTTTGTTGAAATAGTGAAAAATCATTTAATTACATATCCCTTGCAAGCTTGATTCTCAATATTCCATGAAATGAAAGAGAAAGCCACAGGAAGCGGTGTTTCCACAGACTCCACACATGTTAGATGTTTCTACTTGTGGGTTTTGAAGGCTCTTTCTGCCCTTCCCTGCATTTTTTACTGGAAAGAATAACTGATAAACTATGACTGGTGTTCCAACTTAGTTACCTGGCAGACTCCTTCTTGAAAATGAATAATGTGTGCTTGTCACTTAGAAGAAAACAGCTGATGGCATTTCTCACCAAGAATGGAATTTGAACTTTCAAGCTAAAATTTAGACTTTGGAACTCATGTCTTCACCATCTTGAAGTTGGCAGGTCCCCAAGGCTTAAAGACTTCTCTGCTGAGATTAGTGGTGACATTAACAGATGTGATTTTTCTTCAAGTGTTGTATAATGAAGTATGTCAACATTTGGAAGGTCTGCATTTATCAACAAATGAAGATTTTTGAAATAGCTAATATATAATGTTTCCAAATGAGGTATGAATAAAAGAGACAGTTAAAGGGAAAGATAGGCCACTGGATGTTAAAAGTAACAATACAAAATGCAGATTGATCAGGCCGTCCCTGGTGGCACAGCGGGTTAAAGGACAGCACTGAGAAGCTTAAGCCACTGCGCATGAGTTCGATCCCCGCCTGCCCTGTAGGAGATCCACATGGCTTAGCAGACCTCTCCTGACCCGCCTGCTGTACTTCATCGATCTGTCTGTTCTGCTCCCCGCTCCTGTCTCTGGTGAATCCTCTCACCCTCCACATCTCTGGCCTGTTCCCCAGTTCTGTATGAATAAATAAATAAATATTTTTTAAAAACGCACATTGATCAGACTTCAGATCCCACATGGTAATTAAGCTTTAAGAAATGACCACTTGTCAAGAGTTGGCCTAACAGAACAATACCTGTGAAGGCTATGAAGACACCTTTTCTAACTATGCTTCTGTGTAAGGTTGTGTTTTCTTCACACACCCATAGTCTATTTTAGTGACTTGAATGAGGAAGAAGATATATGGATCTAACTGTGTTCTGTTAAGACAGACATTGCATATACTTGACAAAATGGAAAAACTCTTCTCTTCAATTTTTATTTTGGACAATATTTCTTTCCTGAAGAAATATGTCACTTTAAAAAAATGTACTGGATTAATTATGATTTTCTTAAAATCATAAACAATTTCTTAAATAAAATATCAGAAATAAATTTATTTCTTCAACAAAATATGTATTTGTTTAATATCTTTAATAATAAATATCCACAGGTGAAATACAACAAAGCCAGTTTTGTGGGTTCTTGTTAATTGTTTGTCAGTGAGTCCTGAGATCAGGGAATTTGAGAAGTGCTATATTATGGCGAAAGACTGTCTCTTTCTCTTGTACATTTTAGCTTCATCTGAGCCTCCCATGGTCCTTCAAGGTAAATTGGTAAAGAATTACCATCATCATCTTGCTGCAGGGGAAACTGAGGCATAATGAAATTGCAGTCTAGATTAAAATCCAGATGTTTTAGCCCCTCATTCACCTGTGTTACATTACAGTTAGACAAAGGAGGAGAATATAATGGCTTTTATGCAACTTTTTATCTGATATGAGTGTAACTCAGGTCTGAATGGGCTCCAAAGATGTTTACTTATGGTTGTGCATGGTCTGTGATGCCTAGAGTATATGTCATCCAGTGTTTTCTACTTCCATGACTGTCTCTCCACCACCTCTTACATTGTCACATCTCATGTCCTCACTCCCGTTAACGCCCTGCTTGAGTGTTATCTTAGCAGAGAGGCTTTCTCTAACCACCTAGACTGGAAGGGTTCATTCCCAGAGCTCTCACCCTATTTTCCTGCTTTGCTTGCTTTTGCTGTGCCACTGGCCCATCGATTTGTGGGCCAGCTCTCTTCCGTGTAGACAAATCTTTTCAGTGTCTGCTCTGTTCACTGCTGAGTCCCTTGGCATAAAGGTGATGGTCTATATTTGATGAAAGAAAAAAGGAATGTCTCAGGATGTTTGTGGTATCTTTTTTGGAGCCTATGATGAGTAGTCTCCAAGAGAAGCGCTGGGTAACTGTGTATCATCCATGAGACTTGTCTCCCCACCACCTCTGAACATCAAGCAGTGATGGTCTATCCTGCTTAGAAAGGAATAGAATGTGGGAGTTAAGGCAGCAGTGTTTCCTGGCTAAACAGTCATTCTGAACCACAATTTTCTGAATGTTTGCAGAGCATCTTAGGTTTGCATTCCTATTAAGCAGTCTCTGAGACTGAGACATGAGATGTAATGGGGGTTCTAGAAAGAGCCATCTAAGTCTGTGAGGAAACAGAGCAGGTGGCTGGAGAAGTTGAACTGAATAGCATTTGTAAAAGGTCTGGGCCCATTCTATAGAGAGATCTGGAACTGAGTGGGCTTTGGGGTTGTCTTTGATTGAGGACCTCCGTCTCAGCAGCAACCAGTCATGATGCTTGCTGCGTGGAACCTGGCATAACATCGGATTAGGCTGCCCGCCACCCCAGTTCCCTTAGGGGTTCTGAAGACAGCACTCCAGACATCTGGGGTTTTTCAGTTACAGAGGAGGGAATCTGGACAAGCCTTTATCAAAGAAAGTAAAGCAAGAAAATTCATGGCACATGAATTGTCACACGGTAATTACTCAATACGTTTTAGTTGTTGTTACTGTTTTGACATTTTTCCACAATCCTTGTTATTGTCTGATGTTATAGTTCTTATTTATTGCTTATCTATTTACTAACTGTCCATCCACCAGAACATAAGGATTTGACATGACTTCCTTCAGTCTTATCAATAAATAATCAGTCCGTGGAACATAGTAGGCACTCAATAAATATCTGTTGAAGGTAAATTGTTTTCTGGTCATTCCTTGTGTGTGTAACCCTACTTGACTACTATACTGAAACTTTTGAAGACAAGATTGTGGGTGCTACTTTTCTTATTACTGTAATCTTACTTATCAGAAGTAGCTATCCCCCCCCACCCCGATACTAATCAAGGTCTTCCCATTGGGCCCCTGGCCTCATTTTTATCCCCGAGGTCTTCAAAGTGTTGAGGCTCTTCCTCGCTGCCAAAAACCAGGCATCCTGCTGCTTAAAATTCCCTTCCCAAACTTCTGGGCCATACTCACTCCCTTTGTTCTATAAGTCTCACCTCTAGGCACCTCCTCTTGGGGCTCCCCCACAGCAGTCTAGTTCTGTACTTCCTTTTGCTCCCTGACCCCCCCACTTTCCCCTTTGATGTGCTGACTATACTCTTCACTGTAATCAACTTTGAGACCCTAAGTCTCCAGAGAAGAGTTGTCTTTTATGTCTGTATTCCTATTATTTGGTATAAGCTTTGGTCAAATAATGATCATGATAAAACCAGGAAACTGTAAAAAGGTTATTATAGAAAAGTATTGTGTTTAGATTTTTAACTAATTTTCACAGGACTATATTAAACAATACAGGAAGAATACTACACATTTATTTGATAACTGTCCTCTGACAAGTTCAAAGCACTCGAATATTCACTATTGTTTTGTGAACTTGATGACTTTAGGTGAATTATGTCGCTACTTGATGAAGTAAGTTAGGCCTCCACCCTCTGCATGAAACACAGGTATAATCATTCATCATTTGTTGAATAAATGGATGAGTAATGTGGTTATAGGTTACCTGAGAGGATTTGAAGTCCTTTCAGCTGTTTCCATTGCCACTGACGACAGCAAATTTGGAAATGGACAAGCTTGGAAATGAAGCCATTGGGCTAGAGAGATGGATTTTCTTCTAATTAAATTCCAAAAACCCTAAAATAATTGATTGAAAATAAACTATAAAATTCCCAGCCTAGTGTGACCTTTCTTGCCTTAAAATTCATTTAACAGTTACTAGCATTCTAAGCTATTTAATTCACACAGCATCGGGCATCCATTGTTCTGACTTGCTACTTAAATCTTTCGTTGTTATTTAATATTATATGTGTTTGTGCATTGTTTCTGCTGTTGCACTGTGTTTCCCCTATTGCACTGTATTCTGCTGAACAATGTAACCTGGTTAACCCTTATTGAAATTCATTAAAACCTCAGGAGCTTCTCAGATGCTCTATAGATGTCTCTGTGAGTTAGAGGAAGGGGAGAGGAAGCAAGAAAAGATGAGAGAGGGATAAATGGCCCTGAGGAAGTGCCCCAGCTGCAGTCTCTACGATTTCTGCAGTTGCTTCCATCCCAGGCTTTAAAGGGGCAATTCAATTTTTATAACCCAGGGGCTTTCAATGTTGTAGTTCATTGGCAAAGAGGATTCTGCTACTTAAACA
Organism: Condylura cristata; assembly: GCF_000260355.1. Taxonomy (NCBI): domain Eukaryota; kingdom Metazoa; phylum Chordata; class Mammalia; order Eulipotyphla; family Talpidae; genus Condylura; species Condylura cristata. The sequence continues at coordinate 8,760,952 of NW_004567126.1, forward strand.
AGTGTGGCAGCCACTATCATGCATGATCTGTTATATCATTTTTAAAAAAGATTATTTTATTTATTTATCATACAGAACTGGGGTACAGGCCAGAGGTGCAGAGGTGGTGAGAGGATTCACCAGAGACAGAGTGGGGAGAGGAACAAGTCAACTGATGAAGTACAATGCTGAGGGGAGCAGCAGGCTGGTCAGGAGAGGTCTGCCACATCTTGTGGATACCTCCCAGGTGGCGATCGAACTCATGCTGAAGGGGCTTTAGCTTCTTAGTGCTGTGCTTTAACCCACCGTACCACCAGGGAGGGCCCAATCTGTTATATCATTTGATGGTTCTTCTTCCCCTACTAAAAGTGAGCTCTGCAAGGACCGTGATTATAGTGAGCATAGTGGTTCATCTTTCATATATAGGATGAATAAATTAACTCATTTGACCAAGAAGGGATTATACAAAGAGGATTTCAACCTATATCTGATTTGCATGAGATACTTAGGTACCAAAGAATTTCTTTTGAGTTTGGGATGACTCAAATGTAGGGTGACCAAATCCTGTATTATCTGCCCTGAGGACCTATTGAAACTTAAGGGTGTGACGTATTACCTTAGTATGTAAAGGATGTCTCCTTCTAGTGAAATACATTTTCACTCTCTTGAGTGGTATCTCCAGATCTTGTTTGAAGGAAAAGATGAAGACTTACTGTTGGCAAAGGGGACTTCAAGGCTTATTTTTTTTTCTCTTTTGTGGGAATTGTTATTATAGTTATTATTCACAGGAAACAATCCACTCTTGGTTGGTTGATTTATACATTACTTACTTTTTATAATGTTAGGTGGCTGAAAGTTGGGGTTAAAATAAGAATGGATAAAGGTCCTTTAGTGCCTGGATGAAATATCCTATTAACAGTGTTATATTCTTGGCTCTCTGACACTATGTGATGCAGCAATGATTATGCTTCTTCTGGCAGATCGTGGCTATCTGCCTCTTGCATCACTGTTCTCTGTCCAAGACATTGATAGTGTTCCCTCCATGAGAATGATATCAGCTATTTTATGGGTGACTGCAGACACACAGAAAGGGAACAACACCACCAGTAGAGACATTCCTCTGGGAACCAGGCAACTGAGTTGGAAGACTCTAGCATCTGGGTATCCTGGTTTGCTCTAGAATCACCAAGACTAATGAGCATACAAGTGAGTGTGGATCATTTGCAAGGGGAAGGAATTTTATGGTGCTGTGCTGAACTGAAGGAGTTTACAACAAGGTAGAAACGAGCGAATGCAATGAAATGTCTTTTCAGAACTGGCATTAGCAGCATAGGATTTAGATCAAGCCATTTAGAATGCCACTGTTATATTTTAGGAGCAGGGATCAACCTGTAATATATCCCAGTTTATGTGATACATTGTACTGTAATGGTGTTTCACTCTGTTCATAAAATTACAAATGTCTCACAGGAAGAGATTGAATCAGATGTTATACTGGCACTGCCCCTGACATGTTTATTTGGTTGGGGGTCAGTGCATGATTATTAAACCCTACTGGAAAAAAAATAAATTGAGATTTTACACTGAAAATCACATCGTGTCTAGGTGGTGTGCCTCCTGGCTGTGTGTAGATATTATATGTACCTGCAGTCAGGAAGCAATTTATGTGCTGGTGTGGATTTCCCACAAGTTAGTCCATCCTGTTTCCCATCGAGATGCTTGATTAAATGTGAAAGTAGCCCTCTCCCCTCTCTGCAATGGGCCCCATTGAATTAGTTGCACAAAGCCACAACCACTTTCATTTTAGCAAAGGGTTGGCTGTTATAGCTCCCAAAAACCTAGGGTGCTGATTCCTTCCTCTCTGTGCTCTGTCCCCATCCCAGGACCCTTCTGAGAGGCTGTTACTGTGAGCATCTCCCAGAAGGGACAATGAAGCGTTCCCTACTATCTCCACCATTAAGGGGGGAAGTTGCCCCTGGGATGATGAGGTGCTTGGTGGTACCTAGTTGTTCCTCACTGAAGCCTGACCTCACAAAGGTGGTCTCTGGCTCGCTGAGCACTTGTCCTCATTCTTCCTAATCATATTCCTGCCACCAAGCTTTCTAGATGAGTTCTTCTGTTGCTGTCCTTGCCAAGGATTTGGGTGCACATGTAAATTTATTCAGACCTGATTTTCTAAGAGCAGGTTATGTCCTGGAAGATACTGGGTCTGTAAAAAGCTGGAGGCAGAAGTGAAAGGTCACTCTCTAGTCACTTGAAGTCTAAAATTAGACAACATCTAAATGAGACCAGTATGAAACTATGTGTATAGGAGGATTTAATTCAAGCGATTTCATTGACTGATTTCTACTAGCAGTCCCAGTGTCTTAATCCCCTTCCCCAACACACACACACACACACACACACACACACAATGCTGCCTGTCATGTGCTTTGCACATAATAGGACTCTTTTCTTGCTGATCATGTGATAGTAGGAAAAACTGATAAGAAAGCAAACCATGAAAATAGCTGTGGTTCATAACTATAATTTCCCCGAGGTCATTTAATAGTACAGAATTCTCCCCTGGAGCCAGACTCCGCTAGCCAAGATACATCAGTAATTTTCTTCAGAAAATCAGTAAGAGTTAAAAATACATACATACATACATACATACATACATACATACATATATATATATATATATGAGATACACTTTGCAAAATCCTCCTCCTTCCTACTCCACATCACAGTTCTGCCTGTTGAAATGACAACAGCAGTCAGGTCTGCTTCTAGCACTCCCTATTCTGCACACCAAGTCACAACTCTGGGTATGAGCCACCCCCAAATAATTAATATTTCACCTTTTCATTAGATCTTAACGAGGGTGTCAAATACCATGCAATTATTGTGCTGTTTCTTCATGGAACTTCCTTTATTATGAATCAATCTGCTTTATCCTGAGCACTGCACAGAGCTGGGTCACTAGGGCTGGGTTTCCTTAGTGAACAAATTTACTTACTTCCCATATTTTCAACAGCTATTTGTGAGGCCCACTACACATTAAGAATTGCACCAGATGCCAGGGATGCCATCGTGAATGAGTGGGATGGTGGCTGCAATGCCTGAGCTTCCTTTTAGCGGATGGAATAAGCAAGTTATGTACTCATTTGCGTAGAACTGGGGTGCAGGCTAGTGGTGTGGTGGGGTGAGAGGATTCACCAGAGACAGAGCAAGAAACAGAAAAGGCAAATTTACTACGCCACTAAGGGGAGCAATGGGTGAGATAGGAGAGGACTGCACCATGTGAGTTAGATCCCTGGTTGGGAATTGAATGAGAACTACAGTGGCTGCCTATAGCTTCATAGTGCTGAGAGTTAACCTCTTGTGCCACCAGTGAAGCCCCGTGTTAGTCACTTCAATAGACATCTACACTCCGGCACTATTGACATTTTGGAAGAGATATTTCTGTGTTGTGGGAGACTTTGTGTAGTATAAGGTTTTCCACACCATCCCTGCCCCCTACTCCCTAGATAGCACACTCTTGCTAATCCCCACTTTTGACAACTCAAAGCATCTCTAGACATTGCCAAATGCCCCCTCTGGGGAAACATTGCTGGGTTGAGAATCATCACCTATAGGGTGAAACAATGATAAACACAGCTTCTAGAGGAGCCTAGAGAGGGCCATCAGAAACTTTGGACCTCGGGGTTAGGTTCCATCAGGAAAGAGAAGGCACACTCAACTTCAGTTAATTATAGGCAGGTTTCAGGAAGTGACTGAATTGTACCCTGGGTCAGAAGGGGGAGGCAGGCAGTTACTAGAATAGGAAAGGGGGGACCTGTGTGGAGAGGGCAGACTTGAGAGGAATCCTGTTCTTTGGTAAAATGACCTAATTATGGGGGTGTCTCTGGGGTGAGGGGTGCCAGGGAAGAGGGAGATTCATTTCTGAAAGGCTGAAAAGAATTTATCTAGAATAGCAGAAAAAGTAAGAACTAAGTTAAAGCTAAAAAGGTAAATCAACACTACTTGGGGGAAGGAAGGAAAGGAAGAGACTTTGTAAATAACACATGTTTTTTCTTCCGAACCACTCAGTTGTAAAGATTGTCAGTACATTCATAGTTAATGTGCTGAGCCCCTGCCTGGCTAGTGAGAAATATAATCTAAAACATGTCTTAGGGGATCATCTCTAGAGTGTGTGTACAATGCCTAGAAAAAGGCCTCAAGTTGTCATCCCTCAGTGGTGGAAATCTCACAGTTCTGGGTCATAGGGACAGTTGATCCCTTGAATGAAGGAACAAAGCGAGAGAGGAAGGAAGCGTGTACACATGGTGTCTGCTTCTGGACCCAGCTTCATAATGTCTCACTGAAAAGTGCTGCCACTTACTGGACATTTGCCTGCCATGGGAACAGGTAATCAGTCAGTGTGGGGAGACACCGCCCCACCCCCTTCCCTAGTCCTCCATCCTTCCCCAGGTTGGCCCTCTTCCACCTCTCAGAGCCAAGCCTTCCTTTGCCTCTTTCTTTAAAACAAAAGTCTACATGGTAACCATTTTCTTGGTTCCTAGCAACTGCTTTCGACCCATCTACACAAAAGTCATTAACAATTCTGAGATAAAAAGCACAGAATCCAGAACTTACAAAGCCTGACTCTTCTGGGGGATGGGAAGAGAGAACCCTTCCCTCCCTGTCAGTCTTCTACAGCTTTGAGAACAAAACACAATAGTTTCTCAGTAGACAGGCCTGTCACATTATAAATGGAGAGCGGAGGCAGGATCCATAACAGTTTAGGGGAATTGAAGCTTATTCCACAGGGCATGGAAATTCAGAGGGGCAGAGTTTAAAAAGTGATGAGAGAGGGAGATAGAAAAGAGAGGGCTACACTGATAGAGCTTTTCACAGAGACCCACAAAGCCCTTTGAAGCATATTAAAGGGACACACAAAAAGGTTTGTGTTTGTGTTTTTATAATTTCCCAGAAATCGGCGTGAGCTTCTGATGAGGCAGGTGGCCTGCGCTTTCTACCAAAATTGAAGCACCCAGCTCTTTAGGGAAGTGGAGGGAGAGGCCATCAAAGTCAACACGAGGACTCCCTCAGCGTTAGATCGGTACATATTATGGGTTGCCAATACCTCTGCAACCTGAACTAAGTAGCTAGTAAATTATGCATTACTGACTTATTTTCACCTGTTCCTGTGTTGACTCTTTGGAATGCAAACACCAGCATCCTGTTTTCTTTGACATACAGGGAACTAGCTGACCTCACGGTCTCCTTCTGAAGCACTCTCTCTGCGCCTCCTTTCAGGAGTTAGCGTGGCTGCCTCCTGCCCTCCCTGTCTCCTGCTTGCCCACCGTCTCACTGGTGTCCTTGCTAATTCGACAAAGTTAATACCTGATTAATAACTCCTCTGATAGAAGAGTTCCTGGATGAGCTGTAGTCCCCATTTACAATCTGCTGGTGATTGAAAAATTATGTTCAGTTCAGTAATAATTGATGGAAATGGTCTCTTCTCTTCTGCAGCTGATTGGCTTTGTAATTGTGATTTAATAATGTAAATATCACTTGTTTTCTTCTCAAGATAAATTGCCCTCTGATTTGCTAAGCTCAAAACACTTTGGGCTTTCTTATATCTTTGTTTCTTTTGTGGGACTGTAGGTGAACTTTACTCCTTATTTTGTGTATTTTTCTTTACACAGACACATACCTACACAATTTGAATCACTGGTTGGAAGGAACATGCTATTTTTTCAACCAGTTATTGATTATCAAATGTTTGCTCTAATGCTTTTAAAAAATGATTTCACAGTACCCTTTATTCTTACCAGTGTTGAAACACAAAGCCCAGGATAGCTAAGAAACTAAATCAGATGTGCAGAGTTAGAGATTGCTCATTAAGCTGGAATAAAGCTAGTTCCTCATTAATAAGAATTTTGAAAAAATGCTGCTGTATTTTACTACTTTTTTATTATCTCACTACTGTTTTGCATGGGTTCCATAAGTGTATCTACATTCATGACTGTATAATGTACAGAACAAAAATACCATGTCGTTACTTACATTAACTCTTTGGTTTACTATCACTTAATATAACTGGAAAAGTGCCCTGAGGAGTGCGGGTGAGTAGATTAAGCCCAGCACCTCACTGTGCAAGTGGTATAACCCATCCTGATCTATGGTCTTCAGGTTCTTTCTCTGTAGGTAACCCTAAAATTTTTCAGACACCCCTTATCTAGCTCCCAGCTTCTAGTCACCTGCCCTGTATGCAAAACCCCCTTCCATTTTCTCCATTTTTGTTCAGTATCCTGCAATCCAGACCCACCTCATAGAGTCCAGGCACCTATAGTCTCCTCGATTTTCTCCCTAGACTGATGTAATTGGGCAAGAAGGCACAGGCACCACACCTCCCGCAGTAACTAAAACAAACTTGTGGAATAGCTTGAGTCAGTAGGAAAATAATCTAGGGCTCAACCCAACTCCTCTTCATTGCCAAGTTAGGCATAGTTATTTTGATAGAAACCTGCCCTGGGGTTTCGAGCAGAGGCAGGAGGGATGGCAAAGCCTGGTGAGTCCTTGCTTCACCTTCACGTACAAGAGCTGGGAGAGTGAAAGTCCCTGCAAGTGTAAGCCCCAGAGTCCGGGATCCCAGAACCAGGACATTCAAGGACAGGAGAAGAGGAAATGTCCCCATTTGCTACTTCTTTGCTTTTTTCTTGTATACAGGTCTTCCATGGCTCAAATGAGGCTACCCACCATTGGGGGCAATCTACTTGATTCAGTCCACTGATACAAATGCTACTCTACTGGAAACACCTATAGAAGTGCCCAGAAATAATAATCACCAGCTATGTGGGCACCAATCTGGTGTAGCCATACATGGAATCTGACAGCGGAGGTGAAGGGAATTTGGGGGCATAGTACCAAGTACCATGCCTTTGCTTCAGCCAGCACCTCTCTCCTGTCTTCCAGCATGTGTTCTCTGCTTGGGAAGTATTAGCGATGTGAGCCGCATAGCTAAGAAGGTGTCTTTTTACTGAAGACACATCAGGAAGGACAGAAAGCAGAGAGAAGCATCATTTTCCTGCATTTGTAGTGTACACTCAGACCATGAAAATGTGTCTCAAATCATATAAGTGGATGATTAGTTATACCTATAAGACATTATTCCAATCTACCCATCAAGGGGAGGAAAAAAAGAACAGCTACTTGTCAAAATCTGCATGAATAGAAGTCTTAGAAGAGAAAGGAAAGAATTAATTTCCCCCATTAATACAAGACATTACCTTCAGACACACACAGTCCTTCATAATTGTCAAAACCTCTTTTCTCCCCATCACCAAGCAGCCACAGCACAATGACAGATGAGAGCCACCTTGAAATTCCACGGTGTCCCTGTTCTCTTCCCCCGCATCATTAAGATCCCAGATGAAGCCAGGGTAGCCTAGGGGCACTCTGCAGTGTGTGTGATCAACTCCAGGGTCCCCTTACATTTCCTTACATGCCCTTGACCCTGAGTCCTGGGGTCAACCCTTGACCATCAGATTTCTAGTACTTAACACATTATGCAGGATTCCTGGTCGTAGACTATCATTGCTGAGGTACGAAATGTAAATGACCTTAGAGATCAACCATTGCAATTTTTTATTTGATAGGAAAAAATAGATTGGGAGTGCTAGATTCGATTTTTGCAAGTTAGCGGCAAAACTCATCTTAGGTCCTAGGTCTTCTGATCTTCATTTCGGTGGTTTTCTCCACTTATTCCTATTATTGGCAGAGTCCCAGAAGGTCACATGTAATGTGACTTCTATGGTGACCACTAGGCTAAGAACTAAGAGCAGGATGAGCGGTGCCTTTGGTGAGAAGTCAGCCTAGGAAGAGTCCGAGTCGAATGCTAATGGGGAGGTGGACCTACCTCGGGTTGCAAAAGGTGCAGATGCTCAGAGCCCTTGACAATCAGGTTCCCAAAGGGACCCTGCTTCTAGCAAGTCTGTCCTCTGCCCTCAGAGCAGAGATGCTGTCCAAGAATCTCACAGCCCCCCACCCTTTCCTCCCAGTCATGCCACAGCTGAGTGTGTGTGAGCAGAGGTCTCTCCCCAGGAAGCTTCCGAGCCCAGCCTCACGCTCTGTGAAGTGTGCAGTGTCTCTGCCTGTGGCCTGCATGCCAAGTGCACTGCTTGGCTTAGTGGCTATTTTGCCTGGAAGCTAATACAAGTATTTAAAAAATATTAATGAACATTGATAATTAGCATCATTGTCATGCAGTTATGCAGTTGGGAGCTAACATGGGGAAAGGATAAAAGGGAGCAAATGAAAGGAAGGAAAGAGTGCAGACAAGAGTGAGGCTACACCAAAGCCTCATCTGCACAAACCCGTGCATGCTCTTCCTCAGAGCGTTTCCCTGCAGCCTGAGGAGGCTCGGCTCTGGGCCGCCATCCAGGTCACTTCAGAGGGTGCTGATATCTGATCCACATGCCCCTGGGCCTGAACCTGTGACCCCTGGCTGGGTTAACCCTAGGATTACAGAGCTGGTACCTCATTCTGCTTGTCTGAGGGGACAAGAGCTGTTCTGGTCTGTGCCCCAGCGAAGAGGATGGGCCTTCTCAGGAGAAGAGAGCTTGTGGTCACTCCTGACTTACCTCCAGCAGAGTCCTACAATGAAGGGTCCACACCCTACTTGGGGACTATGCTGCTACCTCTCATTGGATTTAAGCATGTGAGAGAGGGCTTCTCCAGTGGTGCAAGGGGTAAGTCTCTGCACTGCGAAGCTATCCAAAGCCACTGTAGCACGAGTTCAATCCCCAGCCAGGGAGGTGACCAATATGGCACAGCAGACCTCTCCAGTCTTGCCCACTATGTACTCACCTCAGCAGGGTGTTTCAGTAGATCAGCCTATTCTGTTCCCCACTTTGTCTCTGGTGAATCCTTTCCCCTCCCCCCCCCACCCCACATACACCACTGGCTTACACCCAGCTCTTGTATTCATAAATAAATAAATCTTCAAACAAATGGACATGTGAGAGTCAGGACAGCTCCACAGACAGAGTGAGTGCCAACAGCAGCCCAGGTATCAGACCCAATAGGCCTTTCAATGGGCCAGAGGCCTGGCAGCCACATGCAGACCTGCACACTTCTGGCAGTGAAAGGCGACTGTCAGTAGCTGCACTGGGAAAGTAGAGGTCAGCTGGGCTGGTGCCAGTCAGTGGTCCCCAATAGACAGGCCTCTTGGTACTGCTGTGTAAATACATGAATCCCAGGGAAAGCGAGCCAGGAGCACTTGGTGATGGAAGGACAGTTTTAACCCTTCCACCCCCACCCCCTACTCCCAAACAAGCAAGGGATAAAGCATTCGCTCTGGAGCTGCTTTAGTATTAGATTTAATCTGCAGGTTTGGAAGCAGCTTTAACCCCCTGACAGATTTCCACCCTGTGGGCTTGCTCTGGGCTCAGGAAGCCAACTTTCCAAGGTAATCCTGGCATTGGGCACCACAGACCAACTGGACTGGGCGTTTCTACATAATGGGTCATGCCCCCTGAGACCGACACACAGGTTGTAAACAAACTTCCCTGAGGCTCGTGGAGGTGAGAGATGCAGCATTTCATTGGGGATCTTCTGGAGAATTTTTTTTTTTTAATTATTGAATTTCTCTTGAAGTAGTAGTTCACTGAGACTGAAGTAGTACAGGGTTCATTCCCTTTTGCACTGTTCATACTGAAATAACCTGCTTGCTTCAGAATGCAAATAATAGTAATAAAAGAGGAAAACATGTAGCAAACACCTCTCAAATGTCCTTAACATTTTGTCAATAGCTGGGCTGTTTAAGCTCTACCTTTTAAAAATAATGAGTTGTTTTGTTTTGTTTTCTCCCACCAACCTCTGTGTCTTTTTGGTCCAAATGGTTTGTTAGTTCCATTTGAAAAGACAAATGTTAGCTACTTTTTTAACCCAAATACATGACTCAGGTGTCCATGGATTTCAGCTTCCATTCTCAGCTCTCTGTTGATTTGTGGAAACCCAGCCTTTTGCATTCAGCATTCTCATTCTGCTTGTCTCTTGCTGTCTCTGTCTCTGTTTCCCTGTCTCCCAGCTCCTCTCCAATAAAGAGTATGCCACATCCTTGCAAATACCCTTATTGTTCTGCAAGACTCAGTCAACAACACCATTCCCTTGGGGTCAAGAGTATCTTGTAGATGCTAAAAATCTCTCAATATTTAGCACATCCAATGACCCCACCTCCAAGAAAGACAACAATGAAAACAAGTTGAGTCTGCATATCTGTAGTGCTGGGAAAGAAGCTCTTCTTGCCCTTTGCCCTGGGCTCCCATGCAGCAGCTCATTACCCTGCTGCTCAGTGACCCTTCAGGGCAGGCCTCCCTGTCAACATCATGACCCTGTGTCCCTCACAAAGGCTCACAGCCTTTGACAGATGTCCTGAGCACCTCATGACATGTCCCTTCCCAGTGGAGGAAGCTGGGAGGTCAACAGTGCAACTGGGTCACTGGAGTCCCCAACATGTCCATTGAATGAGCATCCCTGCTTGGACCTAAGTTCCCCTGGGAAGGTGTCAGAGGCCGCTGGTGCCAGGCCCCAGCCAGGCCAATTCAGTTGATCTGCAGTGGAAGGACAAGAGTGAATATTCACAATGCTCCCTGAGTGTTTGAGCCGTGTCATCTGCAGGCACCCCCTCTTAGGCCATGTAGCAGAGGTTCCTTGGGGTTCCTTCTCCATCCCCCACCCTCCAAAAAAAGCCCTTTGTCTTCTAGCTTTGGGCTTCCTCCTCTAGTAAAGAGAGCCCAGTGCATCCGAACTGCCCTTTCTCAACAACCTCAATAGATAAGTCACTCGAGTCTTTTTCTTCTTGGGTTATCCTCCACTATCCCAGCAAAAAGTGGGGAAGGCTCACCACTAGGAATATTATTACTGTATTCTTCCCCCGCTGGAAGGAAGCTCAGCTAACTTGCCTGGGAAAGAATTGATCCTGTCAGGAGCCGACTTCCTGGCAGCCTCAGGGAGGGTGGTCAGCAGGGCAGCTTTGGATGGGGAAGGCTGCCCCCCCTCCCCTGGGCAGGTCCTGGTGGCCAAAGAAAAGTTGTCTGAACCCCAGACAAAGAACCTCTGTCACTGGCAGCAAGTGAGATGTTGACCCAGAGGCTCAGTCGCCAAACCAAAATGACTTTAGCACAATTCAATTGCTTGTATTAATTAAGGGGAAATGAAACAGTGGGTTTATCACACTTTTCATTAACTCCAGTGCAGTGAAGGAATGTGTCTGGGAGTTGGGAGCAGGCAAGGATGGAATGCACTGCTGTCCACACTCCCTGGTTTAATTAAGGAGGGGAGCTCAGAGTTGCTGGTTACTGGCACTGTTCTGCAGAGAGGCCAGGCTGGGGGAGGGCCCACAGAGGGAAGGACAGTGGCAGAGAGAAATGGAGAGGGAGAGTTGGGGGATTCAGGCTTTCTAAAGTGGAAGGTGGAGCTGCTTCCACGCAGAAATGGAGCACAAACAGTATACAAGACTGAGCTCATGTGAGCCAGGCAACCCCAAATGCTGAAACCATCCCTAACCCAAACTTTGGCATGTGCCTAAAGAGGCTCTAGCAGAAGGAGGTATACGATAGACAATGATGCCAGGAGATAGTGAGGAAGGGAGAAGAAACTTCCCTATCCCATGAGCTTCCAGAAGGCAGTCCCCCTGCCCTTCCTGAAAGGGACAGTCACCTCTTCCTTCCCCCTCACTTTTTTGTCTCCCCCCAGAGATGGGCGACTAATGCAATTGGTAAGGTTATTTGCTCAGGCAGCCAATGGGCCCAGTTACTTGGGGTTATACCCACAGCCCAGAGAAGTCCCCATCACCTGACCCATCTCTGCTTGAGCTTGGGGGTTCTGTGGACTCTCCATTCTAGCAACTTCCACTCACAGGAGTTTTTGCACCTGTGACTGAGCACCCAAGTTAAGTCACCCTCCTCAGAGCCTGGCTGTCTTCTGTTCATAGGGAGAAAGACAAGAACCCAGGTCAGACTTAGATGACAGGTCCAGATTGTAGACCAGCTTGACAGCAGTAAAGCTGATATTTTGATCTGCTTGTGGCTCATTTTATGTGATTATGTTCTATTGGCCAGAATCCTGGAGAGTGAGATGGATGAGTGACAAGATTTGGGCACATGTGCCCACATACATAGTCTCTGTTACCCTCCACACCTCAAGGGCATAGAGGCCATGGGAGGGAATGCCCCAGACAGGCTCTCTCCTTGGCCTTGTCTTCCTCCAGACCTCAAGGGCGGGAATTCCCAGCAAATGCAAATGCACAAGCCAGGAATGCTTGCATTCATTTTTAAGCATGGTACACTCTTTATAGGAGTCAAGCCTCAAGCCCAACTGACAATCTAGCTTTGGTGAGTGAGAAAGAGGCTCTATTCCAAGATGGGTCAGAAAATTGTGTTGTGGCCTAAAAGGTTAGAGACATCCATGCAATCACCTGGGTATCAGATTCCAACGCGCCAAGACCAATGTGCAGCGGGACCATCTGTAATAGCCTCTCTTGCAGGGCAGCAGGGAAACTTCCTGCTGTTACACAAGTCCTATCATTTGAGCCCTTCCATTGGCTTTCTGGGGTACCCCTTCTCCCACTGACTTCCTTCCAGGGTGCTCCTTCCCACCTCTTTCTTTCTTCTTTATCTGACTTCTCTCCCTCTGGCCAATTGCTCCCCAAGCCTCTTCCTCCCTATGCTGATGCCACCTTAAATTCTTAGCCCTCCGTGCCCTCACCCTCCTGATTATTTCCTTCATGGCATCTGCCCCAGGCCTGTGCCATTGTGAGTCACCTCCTGACAGGTCTCCTGGCACAACTGTGACAGGTGCTGCCACTTAACCTCACAAAGTGTCTTCCCCAGACATGGCAGCTGCTTCCTGTCACACAGGTTGGGGAGCAGCAGGGCGGGGGCACCTGGAGGCAACTTGTAATCATTTCAATGGGAGAAGCCAGGCAAGATTTGCTCAGAATGAACATGATTTTTTTGGATGTTGTGAATAGTCTTGCAAAGAACAGACCACCCGCTGAAGTCTTCCCTGGGGATTGTCACACAGGAGACTGTAATCCAGAAAAAGTGGAAGGCTAAAATCTTTGACCCTACACGACACTTCCAACTCTATAATTGTAATGACTTGGCTGAGGAACTGGGAGGGAAAATTGGGTGTTAAGAGTGATGGCTCAGATACAGCTGGCATGGAAGCACAGGATGTAAAGGGAGAAAGGACAGAGAAGTAGGTCAGGAAGATTCCAGATTTTACTCTAGATTTCTTATTTGATCTGTTCAGACTTTAGTGTTGAGTCTTCTTAAAGCTTTCTCACTTTTCATACCTTAGGAGGAACCTGTAAACCAGTAAGAACTGAAACACTGAGCTTAGGGACAGCAAAACAGAAACTGCTCCAGATCTGGGTTCATGAGATTGCAGACTAAAGAAGGTTAAGGACCTTCCATCCTGTTCCCTGGCCCCACACTGTGTCACCCCACCCCTGCTCAGAGCAGGTGTGAGGGACAGCTGCAGGTGGAGTCTGGGCCATGGGGTGTTCCAGGGACTCCCCTGTCTCAGGCCTTTCCTCTAAGATGGAGCAGGCCATGCTTGTGGCCAGTGCTGGGACTTTGCTTTCTCTAGTCATGTTGCATAGCCATCTCCATTCCTGAAGAACTCAGGGGCGAGCTTGTCCTGTTCTCAAGTGCACATCCTGCATCTGAGGGGTCTTGGTCCAGAGACCTCCCACATCCTTTGATAAATGGCTCCATTTGTTTCCTTGAAGATCTTAATCTTCCTAATTCACCGACACTTCAACTTCTCTCCTTCAAAGTAGTCCTCCACAAGAAAAAATATAACGCTTTTTTTTCCATGTATTTTCTGCCAGTTATTCAGAATCTACTTTCTTTTGCTGCCACATACGTTACATCGAGATGTCTGAGTGTGCAGGCAGGTTCCTGGTGCTTCTGGGTTATTGGCTTATTAAAGGACATCTCACCATTTTAGCACAGCAGTGAGGCAGATCACAACTCCTGTTTTCATGTTTAGTCAGAAAAAAAATTAGTCTCATTGTCTGTCTTTTTATTTAATCCCTTCTGAATGTTTCTTCAGACTCCTTCCAGTGACATCCAGACATTAATGCCTGCGCTCCTCTGCCAGTCTCTCCATCAAGTCAACCTTCCTTTCTCTATCTTCCCTGCCCTCCATCGTTGGTTTCTCCCTGTCCTGTTCTCCCTGTGCCTCCACAGTCAGCAGTTTGGCTTCCTGGCAGCTAATGGAGAAGAGTAAAACATTTGTTGTCTTCTGCCCCTTTCTCTGCAGCATAGAATCAGAATTTTGCATTGCATCCAGAACTGGTGAGGGCAGGCGAAGCATTAAACCCTGCTGTTTTCTGGGTCTCCAGGCATTTAGCAACCTAGATTTGTTCTGCTTTAAAGACCTCACCCAGTATTCAGAGTAGTTAAGAAAATAGCATCTCAATTACCTTCAGTGGGCTGGAGATGGGGAGGGTTTCAAATCCTCTTTGCAATTCTTAGCACTAAAATCCGTGTTTGAGAGGAGGCCTGTTTTGCCTTAAGATCATAATGAGTCAGTGGAAAAGTTAGCTTCAGCAGTGCAGGTCCTCAACCTTTATGTGCTTCCTGGGCTCCAAAGAGAAGGATATCTTTAAAGATGCTGGTTCCGCAGGACAACAGTGTGAGGACACGCAGTAAGTTCTGTTGATCAGCTGGCCACTTCACACACCCGGATCATTGTACGTCACTAAATGAGCCCAGGACAGCACTCGGTGGTGCCTTATAGCTTCACCACTCAGCCTGTGGTCCCCAGACCACGATACTGATGATACTTGGACATTTGCTAAAATGCAGAGTCCCAGGCTCACTCCAGACCCATTGATTCAGAATACATATTAACAAATCCCTGAGGAATTTATATGCAAATTAAAAGCTGAGGAGCATTTACTTTATAGCACAAACTTGACAAAACTCATTTTCTCACTTAATGAGGTAGTATTATCATAACGATCCCCATTTTACAGGAAACACTCTCTCCCTTCCTCCTTTTTTTGCTGTCATATAACCGTCCCATAAAAACAGCACTGCAGAGAGTGCAAATAAATTCTCACATTCCAGAAGATGGTCATATTATCCCCATGAAGGGTCCATACTCTGTTTTCTTTACACAAATATAGAGAATCACTCAGAGATCCGCAGCTGGCCTTGATTCTTGGTGTATCCCTTTTGCTTGGTAAAGAAGTGTAGATCAACACTTCTCAATTGATGGGCATGCATACTCAACTTACCAGAGCCTTTAGGACATGTGGCTGGTATCCACAACATAGCATAAGTTGGTTCTCTCTCATCCTCTTTGAAGAAAGGGAGTCAATGACTTTGCCTAAAGCTCCTGCCAGGCTCACTGTTGGGCTCATCTCTTTGTTTTAACACAATGGGCTTTAATAACTTGCAGCAAATACTCTATATTGGAATTTTAGGGTGGAAAGGCAGGCTTTCAATTCTGTCATATGGATTCATCACTGCAAAGGTAAGATAAATCTACACAACAAGAAAGTTGTGTTGGTGTGTTTGATTATATTGTTGTTTGAGTCTTAGAAATACTTAAATTGGGCCACCAGTATTGTTTCAGTAAGAGAGGTAATTTTTATCTTTATTAGCCTCCCTGTAACAAATGATCTCAAAACTCCCTTTCAGCTCTTAGATTCTGTAACCCAAAGAGAAAGAAAGGAAAATGAGGGTGAGAGGGTGTCTCTGTCTCTCTTCAATCTTGAGGAACTAGGGAGAGTAACTTGTCTGGATGATTGTCTGCTGAGGCAGAGAGTGTGACCAGGGATCTCTGAGATCCCTGCGAATAGGGTCCTATCCCAGAATCCAGAAGGCCCCACTGCTCTGGAAAGTCTTCCTCAAAATTTTCAAGTTTCCCTCTGGTGCCTGGGACCAGCCAGACCAGCAGTCACTGCCAGGAGAGTCATGAAATTGGAAGTGTGTGGGTGTTCTCTAGGAAAGTCTTCCCCTTTTAGGGTGCGTTACCAAACTCTACCCAAAGTTGCTCTTCAGATAAATTCAACCATATTGCTCAAGAACCCTGAATCACACCTGTGGGCTTGTCCTGGGGCCCTGTCCACAGGTCCAGGTTCCAGAAGGTGACCTGGCAAATACATCATTTCTACTGGCCAACATAAGGTTTTTTTCATAAAGTTGCTTGAGAATTGGCTACTGAAATGGTGCTGACTTGGAACTGTTAGATATGGAGGGACCATTTGGAAAACATTTGCCTGGGGCCCTATACCTTCTAGGGATCCAGAGAGTAACTAGTATCCAGATACTGATAGCCCAGCAGGAGAGGTCATGGCCTGGGGTAAGGGGCGGAGGCAAGGAAGGCAGGGAGAGATCTGGGGAAGTGGGCAGAGTACATGGCTGAAACTCCCCTCTCTCAGACTAAAGCCAAATCAAAGTGTCAGAACACTAGTTCCATCCCCTGCGTCCATCATTCCTCCAGACACCCCACCCCACCTTCCTGCTCCTCAGCCATAGTGGACCCAGACTTGGTTGAATGAATACCTATCAGATCAGAAATATGATCTGAAGGGAGCGTGTGAGGAAAGTGAGAATGAGTTTTATCATCCTGAAATCTAATTTCATACTCACACCAAAAGCACAACAAGAAATCAGGAACAATTCTACAAGGAATGCAAATGATTACGCTTCCTCTCTGGCTTTTGAGTTGACTGGCTTTACTCAGGAACCCAGTGCTTTGACTGAACTCAGAACATTTATATTTCAAGGCAGAGGGTCTGTTCTCTTTGCAATGAGACACCGGGAGTGGGAGAAGGGACAAAGCAAAGGGAACTAAAATGTTGCAAGAGTGTGCAAGATCAGCTACAAGTAATTTAAATTTTACAGTTCCAGAAAATCTTCAGTCATGAATTATAAACTTCACAAGAGCCTACATACAAAACTTGCAGAATATACCACAGAGCCCAGTATTAAATCTATGAGGTTGTCATGGATGACCCGTGGTTTGGGGGTATCATATTTATTTTTTCTTGACAATGTTCATTGAATACTCACTGCACGTTTATAAAGTGCATCCTTATTCACTCACTCACTCATTCATTCATTCATTCATTCTTCTCCAGTTTATGTTCTTCAGCAAAGTTTCAGACCCCACCAACTGCTTTGCATCTACTTATATAACAATTTGAAGTGGTCACTTACCCATGCAAATAGTAGTTTCTATTCTGTCTAGAAAGACATTTGTGCATAGTGAAAAATTAACTTTGTAACATACTCTATAGTTATTTCTTCCCTTTTTTGTTATATTGTTGATCATAATGATTCCCTTTTCAATATCACCAGTTTAGTAATTCACTGGGCTATTTTATATATATTCTAGCTAACACCCCCCCATAATAATCATATAAGAAAAATAACAAGGAACCCCTTCTTCCCTTCTTATCAAGTGACCTAAAAAGGTAAAGTGACTTGGACAAAAATACATTGCTCCAGGACTTAAGCAGAGAATGTCTTTCTTCAAATGCCATACTTTTGGGTTAGCATGTTTTCCTGTAACCTTGGCCTTGATATTTGCACCCCATTTTTACAGGTTTTTTTTTTTGTATTCTTATTCCATAAGCTCTAGATCTGAATATATTTCTGCCCCTGGCTTCAGTTTCTTGATTGTTTCCTGACCATTTCTCTTCTCTCCAAAGGTCAGGGCTTTGTGAGTGAGGATGAATACTTGGAAATCTCTGACATCAAACGTGACCAGTCTGGGGAGTATGAGTGCAGCGCCTTGAATGACGTGGCTGCACCAGATGTGCGAAAAGTCAAAATCACTGTAAACTGTGAGTTGACCCACTGTTAGCGGGTTCTGGGGGGCAAGAGGGCATAGGCATTAAGACAGCTAACTGGTAATGGCAGAGCCATTCTCCAATAGACCCTAATAGTTCCAGCAGGAAAAGAAGTCATCAGAAGGCTTTGTCCCATCTTTGCGTCCATCATCAATTTTTCCTGGAAGCTCCCTGTTACTGTTAGAGCTTTTAGCAGATGGGGGCAAGTGTTCATTTTGAATTGATTTGGACACTTGAAGATGTTGGGGTCAATGAAATATCTCCAAGCCAGAATTTCTTCTCCTAAAATGAATGGCTATTTAACGGGGAAGGAAAGGTGTCACAAAAAATCCATTAGGGCCCTCCCTGGTGGCGCAGCGGGTTAAAGCACAACACTAAGAAGCTAAAGCCACCTCCACATGAGTTCAATCCCCACCTATCCCGGAGGTGACCACATGGCGCAGCAGACCTCTCCTGACCCGCCCGCTGCTCCCCTCAGCAGTGTACTACGACAGTCTGCCTGTTCTCCTCCCCACTCTGTCTCTGATGCATTACCTCACCGCCCCTGCACCTCTGGCCTGTACTCCAGTTCTGTACACACAAATAAATCTTTAAAAAAAATCCATTTGTGTAGCAGGTGTCTGGAGGTGCCCTTACATCTATTTCATGAACTCATGTTGCATTTCTCCCTGCAGACCCTCCCTACATCTCAAAAGCCAAGAACACTGGTGTGTCAGTTGGTCAGAAAGGCATCTTGAGCTGTGAAGCCTCGGCAGTGCCAACAGCTGAATTCCAGTGGTTCAAGGAAGAAACCAGGTACCTCAAAAATGGAAATAGGGCATGTCTGAAGCAGTGTTGATGTTTCTTTCCACCTGGAAGGAAGGTGAGAAAGGGGAGGGAGAGATATGCAAAACTGAATTGCATTACAGCCTCCTTTATGTAACACAATCTCCTTTTAGAAATAGAAACAAGTGGAGGAAGCAGGAAGTAGGCAAAATGAATTGAACTTGTTTTAAAATTTGAGCTTAGTTGTAGCCATGGCCGTGTTCAGTGATGAGAAGTGGGAAACGTGGCCTTTTAGCATGAACGTCCTCTCCTTTTTCTTCCTGATGAAGGTTAGAGGGCTAGGAGTAAGAGGGACTGAACGAGTTAAATTACAATGTTTTCCCAAGGAGAGACTTCTTGTAGGTCAAGCTATGGTGTCTTTGAGTTGTCCCAGCATCTCTGTCTGCCATTTCAGCCTATTTGTAGAACCAGACCAGCAGTGCCTTCTCTTATTGCAGGCTAGCCCCCGGCCTGGATGGCATGAGGATTGAGAACAAAGGCCGCATATCCACTCTGACTTTCTTCAATGTTTCAGAAAAGGATTATGGGAACTATACTTGCGTGGCCACAAACAAGCTTGGAAACACCAATGCCAGCATCACACTGTATGGTGAGTGCAGGAAGCCCACGTGCAGTAGACACACCCTATGGGGAGTTCGGGGAACTCATAAGGGAGGAGGGCACGATCTACTATCTTGTGTCCATCCATACCGTTCAGACCACCACCCTGAAATAGCAAGTACTTCCTCCCGTCATTCCCTAGCATGAGATTCAGTGATTCAGTAATGGACATCTCCTGGTCTGTTGAAAGGCCAGGTTTGCACCTTAAAAGAGAGGTAAACCAAATTCTGAACCAAGTTGAATGGTGTTTGCCATAAAGATAGAAGCATGGGATAATCCAGTTGTACGGCCCAGTGGTTTTGGAGAAAATTTAGGTATAATTTTGAAGATACCTCCTCCAATAATAGTCTCTAATTGGGGGGTTATTATTTGTAGATTTAAACCAAGTCAAATACTGCCATCATGAGTCTCATGTTGACTGCTATGTCACATTCTCATTCATGGGGATGAATAGAGCAGTGTCTGAGTCCTCATCACAGGAGCCTCAAGCCTTCACTGCAGTTACTTCCCTCCCATGAGGATGGAAAGTCCCCCAGAACCATGACTTAGCCACCTGTGTCTCTCCCTCAGTCAAGCTTTCCATCCTGCTGTGTCCATCTCCTTGTGTAACCTTTCACACCAGGGCCCAGGGCCAGTTTGCTGTGATATCTCATGTGTGTGTATTTGTCTATTTGCTGAGATATGATTATATGGAAGCATCTGGTGAGTAGGATGAAATGGTATCTATTTTCCATGTGCACCTCAGACCCTGAACAATCTCAGCATTGACATTAACTAAACTTGGTCCACCAACCATCTGAAATGTGTGATCTATGTCTTTTGTTTTCTCTCTGCATTGTGTGTGCATTGTGCTGTGTGTGTCTTAGAAATAAGCCCCTCATCAGCAGTGGCAGGTGGGTACAGCATGTTCCTTCCTTCCTCTGCCTGCCTGAATGCCAATGCTTTTGAATTTAAGCCTACTTCAAAGATAGGCTTGCCTGCTCCACCTCCCTGGTTTACTTCTCCATAGTGGATAGACTTCAGTGGGTTGGCTTGCAGAGGCGAAGTACAGGCATGCAGAATATGATGGCTTTCAGACACTATCATGATAGGCTTCAGGAAAAAGGATATTTTCAGCTCCCCCAAACATTTTTTTTTTTTTTTTTTTGCACAGAGTAGCCCAAAATGAACCCAGTCCAAAGTCCAAAGCAATGATTGGATCATTGTCTCCATGGAGAAATTACCCGTCGACATTTTATTCTCTTAGCCATGGCAAATAAGATCACTCTAAAACCTTCACGTTTAAAATAAAGATACCCCTGGAATCATTATTCATAGTAAAAATATCTACCATTTACTATCTGTTGACTGACTTCTAGCATCATGTAAATACTGTACAATACCTGTTATTAACCCCATTTTAGAGATGAGTGAAAGAAGGAACAAAGAGACTGAGTAAGTAGAAGTAAATGTAGCTATTGAATGGCAATGGTGAGAACCAGCATGGGGCACTTCCATTACAAATAACGACAGCAAATGTATAATGAGACTGTATTAGCTGATTAAAGCTACCATAACAAAATATCATGGGCTTGGCTTAATCAGTAGAATTTAATTTCTCATGATTCTGGAGGTCAGACTCCAAGATCAAGGTTCTAGCTGATTCCATGTCCAATAAGGGCTCTTTTCTTGGCTTATGGAAAGTTACTTTATCCCAAAAGAACTTTCCTCAGAGAGTGAGAAAAGGGGACCCTTTGGTGTCTCTTCTTATTAAGCCAATAATCTAATCAGATCAGGGTGTTAATCATATTAACATTAATTACTTCCTTATAGGCTCTGTCTCCAAATAGGCATGGGGGTTAAGGCTCAAATGTATCAATGGGGAGGCATGGTTTGCACATTTCAGTTCATAAAAAAGACATAGCTTCATACCCTACTGTGATCAGTCACATGCCAACCATTTAGGCTTGCTGAGACTTACTTCCTGGTCTATGCTATCAGGATGTTGATATCTGCCTCAAAAGGCTGGAGAAAGGATTAAACAAGGTCCTGTAAATAAGATATCCCTTAAGTCCTATGGCTAGATGTATGGCTTTGATGAGGAACAAGTTACAGTTTCAGTTCTCTCAGTTAAAATTAGGATTGCATTTCCTGGCCTTCTGACTGTAATAATTGTGAATTATGATTAAGACTATGTTCATCAAAAAGACATGAGAACCTGAAAACCATTGTAGAGATGCAAGGCACTAAGGTAATTTCAACACTTGGTATGAGACAGTCCATCTCATCACTGCTTCCCTTGATACAACTGCCAGAACAATCACCCTACTGGGTTTGTGCTTTTCTTTCCTCCAAAATCCTCCATTCTCTTTTACTATGTAACCACCAGTCCTGTAAGTGACCCCAACTTGTTTCACTGGGTTAGTGTCTAGTCACGTTAGCATCTGGAACTGAAGGAAGTCTTTCCTGACTTCTGTGAGTAGATCGGTTTCCCCAGGACAAATCCATTTATACCAAAGTTCTGAAAGCTTGGTTCATTCAATACAATACATTCCCTAGGTTCATTCAACAAATGCATCTGTATTGCAAGGACCCGTGTCTAGGGGATGAGTATTGAGATGACTGATAGTCTGTAGATGTCACTCTCTATTTGTAATTTATTTTCCTTCATTTATGTGTTTTTTTTTCTTTTTCTTTTTTTATAATTAAATGTTGTCTTCCTCTTTAGCCCATGTGCTCCATAAATGTAGCGATCACGTCACTGGCTTGATTGATCCTGTATCCAACACAGGGATCTGTACATAGTAGTTGATCAGGACACTTCTGTCGAATGAATAAAGGTTCACATTGAAAAGGAGGAGGGTTGTGTTAGTGATACCAGCATAAAAGTTCAGCTGCAGAAACTTAAATAGGACAGAATGGAATATCTCTATGTGTTTCAGGGTTCTTTGAAGCCAGGCTCTTCTGCTCACTGGCCGATAAGTTGGGGAACATGGATCTGAATGGGCCTCAGTGAAAACATTTTGTATATGTCGTCCTCTATGGTTCCCACAAAGCCTAATTCTCAGGTTCTATGCCTGAGTGGCAATAGTGTCAGCATAAGATCAGAGTTCTTGGCCAGTGAAGTAATCCTTTTCACTGGCTCAAAATGCTCCCTCTAGTCCTCAATGCCCCCATAATTATGGTTAATTATTACAAACCATTTACTATGCACAGGGCCACTAGACTAAGTGTTCTGCATGTTTCATCTCATTTAATGACTTTAGGAAGTAAGTGCTATATTTATCCCACTTTTACAGAAGAGGCAATCGAGAGGTTAGGTATATCACACTGGCTTAAAGTGCTTGAGCTGGAATTTGAGACCATGACTCTGGCTCTAGTGTCTGAACGTTTTGCTGCAGTTTTAACCCATCTGATAACATTCGGCAGCCCATCATGGAGGTTGGAGAAGAACCTTCTGGATGAAACCCCATATCAAAAGTTAGCTTGCTTGTACCTGTTTATCACAACATTGCCCCCTTTTAACTATCTTCATCCAAACCTATTCTTTTAAAACACAATTTTTACCTTTACAAGCCATGTGCTCACATTTACCCAAAGCACACACACACAGACACACACACACACACCATTCCCAGGCATACATTAGTGTTTGCCTTCAAAAACTGTTTGTTTTTTGGAGCTCCATTTGGTTCTGCACAGTGAACCTTCACAACACACACTCATAATAGGCCTCTCACTTGAACACTCCTTTCATATATCTCCTACCTACATATAAAGAAGAAAGGAAAGTGGGATAAAAGCAATTTCAAAAGACTACAGAAGACAAAGACTTTGAAGACAAAGGGTTCGTAAGTGGGTTGAAGCAAGAAGTGATTAGCAAAATGTGAGAAACAATCTCAGAAGGTGGGTGATGCTCTGAGCTGACTCAGGGATGGTGGGTTGTGAGAAGCTTCTTCCTGGAAAGCGATAGCAGCCCTTCAATAACCATGCAGAGCAATAACCTACTCTCTGCAGTCCGAGTAGACCCTGCAGGCAGAGAACAGTCAAAGTAGCCTAAGGAGTGTCCTTTCCTTGACCCCAGGCAGCTGCAGGTTCTGAAAAGGCATAGAGCATTGAGAAGAGACCAGTACCGGGAGTGGGGAAGCTGGGCTCCACTCTGTCTCCTACTAACCATGTTGTTCTCTGCCTGTAGTTGTCTGTAAAATGTAAGAACACACAAGGTGGACCTTCAGAATACGTCTAGCTTTCTAAATGTGTGTACAGAGTTGGGAGAAGAATGGAATAGAGTTCTAAAACCTATAACTCATAACCTTGGGGATGGTGGCAAGGGCCTGCACTGTGGCAAGGCAGCTTGCCCTGAGTATGTGCAAGCTTTATGGTGCAGCCATTTATTTGAAGGTCCATGGGCGGGCCCTGGTGTCAGGTCTTAGGAACCTGAGGTGCACATCCCAGGGCAATTTCTAACCTTGGTATGCAGGCCACAGCTTTGCCTCTCACAGAAGCCACTCACTTTCTCTCAACTTGCCAACCCACTTGGCCTCCACTGGGTCTTAAGCAGGAGGCCGAGCCTGCTGTCCTTAGAGTGCAAAGAGGGAAGATTCTGAACTTGATTGCACCCAGCACTGCAGAGAGTGTGATGTGCTTAATGAGCCATATAACTGCCTAGATTACTGGAACTGGCAGGGGACAGGGGCAGAGAACACAAACAAAGCTAGAGAGGAGAGGGGGCGCTGCAGAGAAAAACGCATTTCTCACATTTTATCTGTGAAATCTTGGCGGCACAAATTAGTTACATGAAGAGTTAAGTATCAGAAATAGAGACAACTCACAGGAATCTTGTCATTGCAAATGAAAATGGCATGGCTCCAGTTAAGAACATCTGGGCTCTGGATTTTTTCCTCAGATAAAGTCTCAGCCCTTCATAACAGCCACCACTATAGCCTACCTGAGCAGCCCCTGGAAGTCGTGAGGACAGAATCTCTATTTCCTTTGCTAATGTTTGCTCCTCAGAATAAATAAACATATGAGCCTAGCTGTTCAAATCTGATTTTCAGCATGAGCCTTCCATCAAGCAGTCCCCCTGATTTTTCTTCCTAAACTAACTCCCTCTGCCATAATAGCCCTCTTCTTCTTTATTAACGTCCTAACAATTGCGCCTTTCCCGCAGGTGGCACCAGGTGAGACGTAAGGCCTGGGATTATGGCTTCTGAAGATGCCCTTTCAGTCTGCCTTCCACTCCCACTCCATGGCTTCTCTCCCCTTTTCCTCCAAACCTCTGGAAGAACACCCAGCTCTATCATCTCTACTTCCTTCTCCCTTTCTCCACGTCTTCTTTCCCTTCTCCAGCTTCTTCCAGTGCTGTGCATACCTCACTCACCCTCCAGAAACCCAACTTCCTTTCAGTTCCAAACCTCCCTTTGGCTCCACCTTTCTGCCTTAGCCTTCTATGGCTCCCTCACTACCTGCCCTATATGTCTGTCCTGCTCCTCTGTGTGAGGAGAGGGGTCTTCCATGTCCTCAGTCAGCTTATGAAAAAGTAGCACAGCCTGTAGTGCACTTAACCTTGGGTGTTTTAAAAATACCAATTAAGTTGAGTGACAAGCCACTCTCCCACCCGAATGTTTGTCAGGAGTCTCAAACTCAGTCTTCCTCTCCTGGGGCCTGACACTTCTGCAGTGCACCTTATCTTTTCACCTGTATGCTCGAGCTAGCATCTCTACAGTCATTTCCTTTGTCTGCCTCCCTTAGTGTTAGCACTAATACCAGCAAGCAGGCCACTTGCCCTGCATGACTGTTCCCCAACCCTTGCTCACCTCCCCTGTGATATATTTTAGCTGACACTGGATATAAAGTTGTTGTTGAAGCTTTTTTTTTATCACTTTTTATTTAATTTTTGGATATTGTGGCATGTCTTCCACTAGGTGTGGTTACTGCTGTTCTCCCACCACCAAAGCACCCATAGTTTATCACCACAGTCCCTTGTGGTCTTCCTCCCTCCATTCCTTTACCCCATCTTTCCCCACCTGTCCCCTCCAGAGGCCTCATAATTATGGTCAGCTTTCAAGATTTGTTTTTGACCCTATGAGCAGCTTTCAAGGTTTGTTTTTGAATCTGTGTTTGTTCTTTCTCTATTTCACATGTCAGTGAAATAATCTAGTATTTGTCTTTCTTTCTGGATTTTTTCACTTAGCATCAAACCATCCAGCTCCATTCATGTTCTTTTTTGACTGGTGAGTAGGGATGTCAGGATGTTGTTCCCAATGTACCAGTTCCCTCATCATTGGTAAATCCTCTCCTATCTGCCACTGAGGGGTAAAGTGACCTTTCCATATCTCAAAAAGAACCAGTTCATGACCCAAATCAAAGACTGGTGTTGCTCTGAGATTCATATATCTTAGAGCTTCAAGTTCCAGATCTCAACTGTTCTGTGTCCCTACTCGTATAGACTCACCCCCCACCGCCAGAACACCAGATCTGCACATTTAAACCTTTAACTTTTTGCTTCAACTCTTTCCATCCATTCATTCATCTGTCCAACCTACGTCTATGTAATGTGAACTATATGCCGAGAAATTAAGTTAAATATTGAAGTACAAGGAGTTTCCAACATTGTGGAAATAAGTAAAGAAATGAAGTAATAAAAGATGGTGGCATGCTAGAGAAATGAAGATGCCTTGGTGTCAGTTAAGCCTGGCTTTAGACAGCTAAGTACGCTGCGGTGTAGGTCCTGTTACTATTTCACTTCACAGAAGAGGAGCCTGGAGTGCAAAGAATTGGAGTGTCATGAGTGAATTTCCACAGCTGGGAGTTCCAGCATCGAGGGAAGAGAACCAGTATCTGTCTCATACCTCTGTCCTGTTTATTTTTTGACCCACACATGTTCTGTTTCTTCCCATATATGCAGGGTCACAGGTTAAGGCTTTTGTCCTCTGCTGTGGCTGACAAAATCGCACTTATCCTGTTGAGTTCTGCAATGTGTCACCTCACCCATGGGTTATTTCTGAAATCTACTGAAGAATCATGTATCTCTCGGCTTTCAGGGTAGCTTACCCATAGGCTTGTATTTTGTTTCTGCATTTTTCAGATGTCATGCTGTAGCTCAACATGGTTATTTCCCAGTAAATGTTTGCTGAATTAATAAATACATCCTCAGTTAAATGGGGACATCAGCTATAGTCTCTATTCAGTGGGAAACTTGACTAACCCAAGAAAAGGCAATCACTCCAGGGGATTTGTGGTCTTCTCCCCAGTTGGAAGCCAAATAATTCTTTCTCTGACACCTTCCCTTGCATTCCAGGCTCCTGTGTCTCAGTGCTAATTTGAAATTTAGGTTCCTACCCCTCTTTCCCTCACCCAGGGTTTTCCTTGTGAGGAGACTGTATCAAACATTCCAATTCTCTGTTGAGGTAGACATTCATCAAATGATTTCTTCTTGCACAGACATGAAAAGCTGCACACATTTGTCCATTTCCTGCTGATAACATATATGCTTTTTATTTTCCATATCCACTCTTTAAATCCAGGTGGGAGGGAATGAGTCAGAGCAAAATACCATTGCTTTTGGCTGATGACAGCAGCATAATCATTTGTATTTTCCCCAACCTGCAAAATGTCAACATATTAGAAAAAAAATATGCAGACATTTCACATTTCACTCCTGATGAGGTTCCTTGTCGCTGCCTCACACCCCACCCTCCTCTATCTGAATCATTGACATCTGGCTATTAGCCTAAGCATTTAGAATTTAACACTGAGCATTCAGGGTGTGCTGATGTCAGCACACACACGAGAGCT
Source organism: Condylura cristata (assembly GCF_000260355.1). Lineage (NCBI taxonomy): Eukaryota > Metazoa > Chordata > Mammalia > Eulipotyphla > Talpidae > Condylura > Condylura cristata. Next base: position 8,787,983 of record NW_004567126.1, read on the forward strand.
TATGGTTCAGTGTAGAGTCGAGTCTTGTCTCTTTCAGGTTTGTGATGAGCTGACAGATTTGAATTAAATTCTGATATTAACTTCTTAGGCTTCTGTCTTTGTGGTAAGCACAAAACAGAGAACCCTGACCGTAACAAAACAAAGATGGCTGCTTGTGCTGCCCCATTATCCACGAGTCCTCTTTGCGCCACCAAGCCCAGTTAATCTCACTTGTAAAACAACACAGGGCGTTGTTTTCCACTGTAATTAAAGACAATGGAAGAAAGTTCCCTTTGAAGGGAAATACTGTGCCTTCATCAGCCAGCCCAGCTGAAAACAGGTTTATGTTTCACCAACAAGTATAAGGCACCCACCCTTAATTAGATTTCCTTGCTCCTCTTTTAATCACCAAGAACATCATTATCTTTTTGGTTCCTCATTAGGAAGGTCACATAGTTCATATTCATACTTACAAAAGCTAGCCAAATTTCAGAACAAAACTGTATCTTCTTAGACTTCAGATATTTCATTGATCTCACAGTGCCATCACCAAGTTCAATTTGCCTGTGGGCTTTTTTTTAACACTTCCTGCTAATGTGATCAGCTTACCTCCTACCATTTTAGTAGCATCGCAGCTAGAGTACCTGGTGTTGCTGCCATATTTCATTACAGTCACAGAAAAGAAAACAGTGACACATTTCAGTACCTTTGTTGCTCTTAACATACACTTCAGTTTTAAGATGCAAAATCTCTTCTTAGGCAGGATATCATCAGTAAGCTTACATATTTGGGGGGGGGGGAGTTTTGTGCTGAGTTTGGGTACTCTTGATTTTCAGCACCTGCTGATCAAGAGGCTTGAATGCAGCCGCGAAGTCCCAGTTCCGGGATTGTCAGGCCTATCCTGCTGGCTAATTCTGTTTTAAGTGTTTGACCAGATTTGCTTTAACCATTCTAATGTTTAGCATATTTACTTTAACAAAATAAGTAGTCTCTCCAAAGTGGATTTATTTGTTATCTATGTATTCATTTGTTTCTTCCGTTCTTTCTCACCTTGGCTGATTTTCACAAATGGCCATAGACATCTTTGCTCCAGCCCACAGTGAACACACAACTCTCCCCTGTACCATTTGCCATTTCAGAAATGCATATCTTTAGCATTTCTAAGACTGTTTCTGAATGCTGAAGACAACTTATTTCTGTCCATCACCATGTATCCTGTTGTTATCCTCATTGTCACTCATTGTTTCGTGGTTCTGCGTCATCATTTAAGCTTTTATTTTCAGAAACACTCAACTTTAGGTCTGAAGGAAGCAATTAATTTTTAGCATTTGAAACTGCAAAGCTTCAGGGACTGGAAAAAGGGGAAATTTCCTACTTTTGTTTATCTCTGGAAAAGATGTAACTAAACCTGATCATTATAACAGCCAATTTAATTGAATCTAGTCATTGTTAGCCATAAATAAAAATTCCTTGGGTGTGGCATTTGCCCAGAGGAAACAAATGCCTCAGAACATCTGGCCATCTCTAGGCAGCTTTTATGTGTGGTTGGCAGCCGAGTCAGGGCTGTGCAGCAGAGAGCAGTCACTAGCTTGCTAACCAAAGCCAAGTGTGCTTTCAGCTGGTGTCTGACAATGGCCTTTGAGAACGTACAATTTGACAGGGTCGCATCATGTAAATTGGGATCTCCACAAAGGATACTGTTTCAGGAATCATGATATTGTCCTGGTTGTAATTCCCCTAATACTCACTCATCTTTTGTTACACTGAGTGACCTTATACAACATCTTAACTAATCCCCAGAGCTACCCTGCAAGGACAGATGAAACATACTATAGTATGTTTCATACTGTTTCATACAGTAAATATAAATAAACACACACACACACACACACACCACATATATTCTCTGAAATACACACACTGATGAGGAGCAGAGCCAGAATTCATATTCTGATCTCTCTGACTCTTGAATTAATTTCAGGCATCCTAAAATTCTTCAGTAGGAGGAGTGTTCCTGAGATGAATGTTGCAGCATTTGCAACTTCTCAAATCTGGGAAGCTTTAAAAATGGTACTTATGTATTTATCTAATAGTGCTTGTGATGTCGATGAGGACAGAGGATTTTGAGGCCCTGCTGGAGCACAGACTCTGTGAAGGCAGAGATGGGTCTGTTTTTTCCTCTGAAAAGAGACTGCCAGGCTTTCAAAACACTTGCTGAGGGAATGGCTGTGATTTCTGAGGCAACTGGAGTTGGTTTCCCTGGTACACTGCCCCTTTGCCCTGAGACTTACCTCAGAGCTGAGCTTTGACCTCTCCTGTTGCTCTGCTCTGTGTTCCACATCCTCCAAAGCCCCTAAGGAGGGCAAAAAGCCCCTGACTGGGAACCAGCTCACATTCTCACTCTCTCCCCTGCCACAACCTCACCTCCAGCTAAATGTTTCTGGAAAAGACCTAAGTAAGTCCGTATTAGACTTGCCTGAGAAGCAGAAGGAAGGAGACTGTATCCACATCATGGACAGGAGACTGTCACATGCCTTCACTCTCCCAGGTCCCACGGGTTCCACGCATCCTTCAGCTTGCCTTGGAGTGTGGCATCCCTGCCCCCAGCTATCAAAATAACTGACGGGCCTTGTCAGGGATTGTGTGCTAGCAAGCCATAGAGTCAGGATTTAAACTCAAATTGTTGTGACTCCAACTTCTCCAGGATAAGATAGAGCGGTCAGTAACTTTTTCCCAAAGGTTGTTTAGTGTCACAAAGACAAGACAGTAAGGCTGGAGGGGGGTGATAGAGAACCTTGTACAAGGTCCCCAGAGGGTGTCTGTTCTCCCTTTATGTCATGGGACTTGTCTTTAGTCTTTTTTTCCAGCCCTATCTTTTCTTAAAACCCTGTCCTTTGTCTGAGTATATTCCCATGTTAATTTTCTTTAGAATCCATAGCCAAAAATGAACCTCACATCTCTAATTCCTGCATTCTAGGCTTGAGAGAAAAGCTGTATTTTTCCATAATTCTATAACCCTTTCTGCCCAAGAAAAATGAATGGAGTGAAAGAAAATAAATGCATTCCTAACCCTGCTTATTGAAATTAAAACTAGTATTATCTTGGGCACACAGAGAAGTCCAGGTAGTGGTTATTTCAATAACTATGGTATGGAAAGCCATACTCAATTTGATATCTATTGATGTGTATATACTCAAGGTGCTTCCAATGCTCAGTTCAGGTGAAGAGATCCTCCAGCATCATGGGATTCCCTGAAATGGATGCATTGAGCTAACACTTGCAAAAACATCACACCATCTTTAGGGGCTCAGTGGCCCTCAGTGGATGAGCAATCCCTTTCTTCTTCTGTTATTAAAACACAAGGAAGCATTTGCTTAAACTAAGTATACCGAAGCCCCATGGAAGAGACCCAGCCCAGATCCATATGGCCAGTAGAATCTGTACTTTAAAGATGCAATTAAAGAATCGATTTTTTGCACATGTCTGCTACATCTTATTCCTCCAACCTAGAGCATAGTAATCAGTTGTGAGCCACTCTGTTCCTGCTCTGAACAAAGCTCAGGAACTCTCCTGTAGGGCCTTACCTTCCTGGCATAAGGCCTAGCTGCCCAGCCCCAAAGGTGTCAGGCTCAGTATCTATCACAAATGATTGGATTAATCCTTGGCGAGAAGGCTTAGTCATTTCTCAGACTGATTGAACAAAGGCACATTAAGAGGAAACTGTCATATCATCTGTTCCTAATGCCATAAGAATTTAGGATCATAAGTATGACCAGCGGCTAGCAAGTTAAAGACTCAGCTAAAGAACTCACTAAAGAATAAACTCCCTAAAGCTTTATAGAAAATGAGGCCTCAAAAAAGAAAGCTCGGGGTGTAGGAATGTTTGATGGTCTCTTATTCGATCAAGTGGCCTTCTGTGGTGCAGAAGCCAGAGTGGTGATAGTTTTATGCCAACTGGAAAGACTTTCTGGCTACTCACTTTCTGGCTACTCACTGCTGTCCCTTCCAGCAGCAGCTGTAGAGTGGCCTGTCATATGGTGGTTTAGAATACTAGCAGGAGAAGAACCTTAGAGGTCTTCAGTTCCAACCTTCTCTCAGTTTTTCATATGGGAAAACTAAGGTTAGAAAGGAGATATCATTGTGCTAGAGAATAGCAGAGCCACATGGAGAGACTGAGTCTCCAGACACCCAGACATGATTCCGCTCAACACATGATGCTGTAGTCCCTGGACATCATTCCACTGATAGGCAGTGGAATTGTAATAACCAAGGGTACAGACTCTAGATAGAGTGACCCCATTCTATTCCAGCTCTAGGTGAACTGTAAGTTCTGTGAACACAGGCAAAGTATTGCACTGCTCTGTTCTTCAGTTTCACCTTTTATAGAATGGGAATACCAGTTGTACATCATTCCTAAGGTTCTTTAAGATTCAGTGAGCTCTGTTTAACATTTAGAAACCCATTCCACATAGGGAACACACCACCCATACATATTCTTAGTATCATCATAAGCAAGGTGTCTACTAGGGCACCTTGAAAGTTTCTTCTCTTTGGAACACTTGCTTGAAATGTGGAACTATTGGAACTTCTGGATAGATACCGGACATCTTATGGTAACTGCTACCAGAAACATTCACCTCATTATGATTCTGCTGCCTTTTCTCTCCACACCTTACCCTTTTGTGCATGCTGATGTAGTATTCTTCTCCTCCCTGTTTTATTTATATTCAACCTTGCCCGGATGGCACATCCACAGCAATGTCCACATCCACTGGTAGAACTTGGAATAAAGTGATTGTTACCCTATAGAGCTGTCTCTCCAAGTGGCCTATAATAATAGTGCCCAAATTTCACATCAGCAGAGTGAATTAGCCTAACACACCCAGATCATCACACACATGCTGTTTAGTATATTTAACATATAGATAGATAGATAGATAGATAGATAGATAGATAGATAGATAGATAGATAGATAGATAGATAGATAGATATGAAGATTATTTTAGTGACATAGATGGGTCTTACAAACCTACAACACTCATTTCTTATAAACTCTTTTAAAATACTAAATCATTCATTTTTTTTCCAGAAGATTATAGAGAGAATTACCTTGAGCTTCAACTGGGGTACTTCTCAAGGCTGCTCGTTCTATAGGCCAATATGACTCCTCACAATGCATGTCTCAACTGTGGAGCTCCCAGGCTCAGGTCACTTTATGAACATATCTACGGGGCCCCCATACTGGGTTGGGTATGGAGCATGTCCTTGCCTGTAACTTCTAGGTAATAAAAATGCAGAGGAGTGTGAGCCAGACTCTCACACTATCAAGGAAATAGCAATTTTCGGTTTGTACGTGAATCGAGGGACTTGGGTCCAAAATAGAAAAGATACCCATGTTGAGATCCCTGGAGTCCCAGCAGTCAGAGGGTAACTGCTGAAGCAAAGCTTATACTTCTCCAAGCGAAAGGCTGTTCTAGAAGATACACAAAGCATGGCACTGGGGTGACGAGCAGGCCAAATGACTTAGGTTCTGCCTGAGAAGACCTTGAGCCAGCTCTGCTTTTTTAAAGTAGCCACACTTATTTCCAAGAGGCCAACCTGTTTCTTTTTAAAGATCTGTTTTATTTACTTATATCTACAAAGGCTGCAATGCAGGCCAGAGGTGTGGGGTGGGGGTGAGAGGATTCACCAGAATGGGGAACAGAATAGGCAGATTGACTGAAATACACTGCTGAGGGGAACAGTGGGCGGGTCAGGAGAGGTCTGCCGCACCATGTATGTCAGCTTCCTGACTGGGGATTGAACTTATGCTGTGGTGGCAACTAGTACCTTCGAAGTGCTCAGACTGAACCCCTTGTACCACCAGGGAAGTCCCCATCAACCTATTTCTTAAAGAGACAATAAGTCCTGTCTTGAAAAAGTTGAAGAGGGACATTTACTTTATGTGAGCTTCCTTTCTTTTGCCACTGACCTTACAGGAATGCCTCTTGGTAGCTGTTAGTCCTTAGGTTCATACTTGGCTTTGCTCATATTTGATATCCTTCTTGCTAGCTGCTGCTAATCCTAAATTCTTACGGCTTGCAAATAATAATAGAAAAAAAAAAAAAAGGCAGACACATCTGCCCTGGGGTTCTTGGAACAAGCTCGGGCAATTCCAACTTACACACTTATTCTTTTATTTTTATATTCTTCTTCCATATTTTGAAAACATCCTGACACCATGGGTTCTGAATCTTTCAAATTGTACAAGCCACAATTAATTGTTAGCACCACTCCTATGTTCCAGGTCTTTTTATAACAGCAGTGACTTTAAGTACACATACACAATAAGCTATTCATTTTGATGTTGCTTTTGTTTAAGCAACTTTTGGGGAAAAAAATTGTACCATTTTTTTTTATTGAGGTAACATTGATTTACAATACTGTCTATGATTACACCCCTTCAGGATGTGTCTCCACCCACACCTACCACCAAGACACCCCTAGTCCTTTACCCTAGGCTGGTGGGTCCTCGCCCCCCTTTCCTAACTATCCCCTACACACAAACACACACACATACACACAAACACACACACATACAGAGACACCCTCGCTACTTCTGGTAGCCTCAGTTTTCAGCCAGGTTTCTAGGGTTTGTTCTAGCTTGGTTTTTGTCTTACCCTTAGTTGTTTTTCTTTATAACCCTCATGTGAATTAAATCATAGTAGCACCTGTGATCCTGTGTTCTTGTTTCACAATGGCATATAAATGACTCCCTAGAACTGTGTAAAAGGGCCAGAGAGAGGGAAGAAAAAAGAATGGTAAAAGGAGAATCTTTCCAGATGATAGTTTGGTCTGGGAATGCTGGGTCTTCCCTGTGGCCTTAGGAGAGTCACCGCTGCCCCCTGGTTAACTCCAAACACCATCCCTAGCAGTTTCTAGGGCAATTGTTTCTCCTTCCTTACCAGCTTCAGGAGGTAACATGGGAGGAAGCTGGTCACATCACAAAACGCTTGCTTCGCTCCATGCTGAACTCCCTCCTCCCCTGTTCCTCTCCCACCTCACGTTCTCACCCCACACCCTTCTGTGCTGAGCACTCTCTCCAAGGTTAGAGCACAGTTAGAGCTACTGCTTAGCAAGTGGCCAGCAAGACTGCTTAGCCCTTTCTACCTCCCTAACATTTCTGACTTCACCTCCTGCTGCCTTTTTGTTTGTTTGTTTTGTTTTGTTTGTTTGTTTTTTAAGATTTATTTATTTCTGCATTCAGAACTGGGGTACTAGTGGCCAGAGGTGCATGGGTGGTGAGAGGATTCACCAGAGACAGAGTGGGGAGCAGAACAGGCAGATCAATGAAGTACACTGTTGAGGGGAGCAGCGGGTGGGTCAGGAGAGGTCTGTGGCACCATGTGGGTCAGCTCCTGAGCGGGGATCGAACTCATGCTGAAGTGGCTTTAGCTTCTTAGTGCTGTGCTTTACCCGCTGCACCACCAGGGAGGGCCCCCTTTGGTTTTTTAAACCAGGATCTTTCAGAGTAGTCCACAGTGTCAGGGCATCCCCAAGGGCATTTGTATTTGTCCAGATTTGGAAGGGTCAGCGGTAGGGGGGAAGAAGGGGGAATGCTCAGAGAAAAGCATGTCTGTATACTTCTTTGCTTGTCAGGGAACAAATATGGTACCCTTTGGGTGCATGCTAATGGCTCTGTCTCTCTTTTCCCTCCACAGGGCCTGGAGCAGTCATTGATGGTGTAAACTCGGCCTCTAGAGCGCTGGCTTGTCTCTGGCTATCAGGGACCCTCTTTGCCCACTTCTTCATCAAGTTTTGATAAGAAACCATAGGTCCTCTGAACAACGCCTGCTTCTCCATACCACAGACTTTAATCTACACTGCAGAGGGCAAACCACTTTGGCTTCTTTTTTGTTTGTTTCTGTTCTTAATTTTTTGATTTTGAGGGTTTTTTGTTGATTTTTTTTTCCAGTTGAATGAGTGGGGCGGGGGAGGGGTGGGCAGGGTTCTACCATGTGTAGGGTGATCATTCATTGGTGTGTCCAAAAACGGAATCTGTTCCTGCTACCTTGGCCCTTCTCTTTCCTCTGCTTCTCTCCACATCACCATCACCACCACCAGGATTCTCATCCCCACTCTTTACACCAACTGTAACCATAATTTCCATTTGGGGGAAAAAAAAAAAAGCTAAACAAAAATAAACAAAAAAAAATGTGCCTCATGATGAACACCCTGAAGACACGACTTGACATATAATGTAGTGCACAGCAAGAGTTTTATCCAAGTGTCCTATTACCTGTGTCTCTTAAACTCTGGACCATTTTTCTGATTATAATGTACATATCCCTCCCTCAGTGTTTATTATCATCTAATTCCATTAGGGTTCACATCCTTTCTTTCTATGAAGTCATCTCAATATATTCATGCCTTCTGATCCTCTCTAGCTTCTCTGCCTTGTTCACCTACACCACCAGCTACAGGGATTAAAGGATGGGGCCATGCACACTACCCAAAACTAAACATTTATAAATCAAGCAACCAAAAAATAAATAAATAAATAAATAAAGGAAGAGCCATTTTGAAGATTATACTTCTCTTTAAAAAAATGCTGTCCAACTCATAAAAAATGACCCATACATGGCTGATGATTTAGGTTTTATCAAGCTATCAGTCAAAGTGCTCATATGGTTATCCATCTCCACAATTGTCTGATTTATCTCTCCAGCCAATTATCTGCCCACCCATCTTCCCCTCTAGCAATCTCTTTACTCTGTTTATCAATCTATCAATGTAATTATCTAATGCTTCTTTCTACTTCTCCCCCTACTACTTACTATCAATGCATCACCATATTAATCTCTAATCATATTGTGTCTATTCCACTGTATTCATTTCTTTAGCAGACATTGGCATCTACAAAATTGCCTATCAACTTCTCATGTGAAAGCTAATGATCTCACAAGCTAACAACCTAGAAAAGCAATATGTCATGGACTCTGGAATATCACATTCTGTCCACCCAAAGTAGATGCTGTTGACAGATGGACCAAAGTAGCAATCTAATAATCAGTCACTCACTATTCCCAGAAGAGATTGTTTCCTAAAACATCTTCTTGGGAAGCAGAAAAGCCCTAGAAAAGCCTTCATTAGTGCTGTGTATTTTTTTTGTTGTTGTTGTTGTGTTCTTTCACATTTGAAGGCCTAAGATGTCAACCATCACGCTTCCCTCAGCCCTTCAAGAAAATGCAAGTCCAGGCACATATGGGACTGACTCTATAGATGGCTTTCTTTAATGGCCTACAAGAACACATGCCTGCAATGTGAAGAGAGTAGTCCACTTGTGTGTGTGCAGGGACTTCAGCTATTGTCTCCTCTCTCCTCTGGTTTGGGTTTAATCTGTTTGAAAACTATCCAGTAAAAAGCTGATGGAAGCCAATTACATGGCGGGTATGTTGACAACTCTGGTATTTGTTTCAGGAAGCTCTTGTGAGCTGAGGGCACTTGAGGTACTGACTTAATTTCCAAGCACTTGATTAACACAACACTGCAAACAGAAGGGGGAAGTGCAAGTGACACACAGTTTCCTCCAAACAGGCAGCTTCTCCAGTGGCTTTGAGGAAGAACATCCTCAGCTCTCCATGTTCAGAGTAGATCCAGCAGGTGAACAAGAGCTGACCTGACCTTTCTGCATTACCTCCTGGGACAGGACAGGCTCTGACAGCAAGAGGACCTGTGATCCAAAAGAATGGCATTGAAAACTACACAAGATAGCGCCTCTCTTTACCTGTGCCACAGGGACTGACCTACTGAGAGGATGAGAAAGAGGCATCAACAATGACTGTCTTACAGACCTGTGCTGCCTCAATCGGAAAACTCTTTCAGGTCCACACTCTAAAAATAATAAATACAAAATCTGTAGAGTTTCATTTCCTTAGTGTTTAATTGATACTCTTCTTCTAACATAAGTGGCCTCTGTTTTCATCCATGATGACACTCACAGTGGGGATCACAACTATAGATATACATGGATATGTGTATATATATGCATCCATCTCTGTGTATATATGCACATGCTCTCACAGTTGTAAGTTTTTGGGCATACATAAAACTAGGCACTGTCATTATACTTAGAGCTGGTGAGAGTGAAATTACGATTACATTTGCCAGCTACAAACAGATACCTGCGTTTATCCTGAGCTGCCAGGAGCCACATCCTGAGAACATAAATGATATGCCCAAAGTAGTGTCTCCTTTTTGTGTCCCAGGGAGCATCTCTAACAGGCTGGGAGTCAGTACAGGGCAGGACAGCACATTTCAGTTGTCACCACACTTGGCACTCGGAGCAGGGTCAGTGACAGACATCATGTAAGAACTGAAGGTGTCCTGTGTGCATGTCCTATCAACAATCCATTTGTTACTTTGCAGTCTAACGAATGGGGGGCTGAGGGAGTAATGGCCTGGAGAACACAGCACTTGCAAGGGGATCAGCATCCATGCTCTTCACTCCCAGACTTGCTTTGAGGGACAGTCTTTCCTCCTCTGGCCAAGAAAGTCACCAGAACCTTTGGGACACAACCGGACCAGGTCTCAGTGTCACTATGGAACTCTCTCTGCCCGTCTGAGCACCAGGAAGCGCCTCTGGTTAGTTGCCGATTCCAGCCACGTTTTCAAAGAGGAAAACTCCAACAGTCAATCCTCATGTCTGGAACAAGAAAAACAAGTAAATAAGACCCATGGAAACTGGGGCACTGGGAAAAGTGATGACTCCTCACAACAGATGTTCCAGTCGCCACGCTGCTTGGGTGATGAGTGGCATGGCTGCTCGCAACAGTCGCGACCATCGCTGCTAATGGACATTCTGAAGCTAATAAATCAGTAACTGCATACTGAAGACAATGTCCACACTTCCATATGCTCTTACCACCTCACCTGTGGAGCAAAAATGGATGTGTCCGTCTGGATAGATATTTTTTTCAAGTCTCCAAGGGCTGGATGGGTGTAGGGGGAAAAAGTGGAGATACAAAGTCTCTGATCAGCCCATGGTTCTTCAGTGGAAGGAAATCAAACAGGGTTGTGGGCAGATGAGGTGAGAGGAATTCAGCAAACCCTTCCCTTCCCAAACAAAATCAGTATGTATCTCCACCAAAGTGAAGCCAATGAAAGTGCTTAGTGTTAAGGCTTTGGCCAAGGTTGTTTTTCAGAAGTTTCAAGTCAAGTGCCTGATACAGTCATCTGCAAGTCTGAGCAAATGCATTTATTTTTTTCTCATTCTTGTGTTAAGGGGGGGTGGGGGTGGGAGGGGAACCATGGGGGAAAGTCGGGGAAACCTGCAGGCTTTTTGTGCAGAGAGCACTGTGGTTCCACTGAAACTGTGCACAAATGCACAGACAAAAAAAGGTAAGATTTAGTAGCAAGATGAGTGGGGCCTCTCTCCCTGCACCCCACACCTCATACTGGATCACACCTTTCACAGGTTGGGCGGTCACTTCTCAGAACAAGGGTGGGATGTCTGCGTATGACTCGGGACGCTCCACAACTGAGGCTGAGTTTAAGGCTCTGCTTGGGCATCCGTGGAGTTGCCCACACAGAGGAGTTAGCATGTGCCACCTGTGTTGGAAGAACTCGTAGGTGAAAAGTGGAGAGCGCCTTACAGTGGCAGTAGCTTGCTGCCAGTGCATCAGATTTGGCTCTACTCTTGTTCAGGTCAGTGCATCCTATGCCCGTGGGGGTGCCTGCTGCTCTACAGTTGGGCAAGGCCAACTTCACCCCTGTCCATGCAAGAAGGGGAGGGGTGGCTCAACCCGAGGGGAGCTGCAGGGGCTCACTCATCTCTCCTACTTTGACCTTGAGGACTCATGAAAGAAAAACTAGCTTTGCAAAACCTGGAGCTACCCTCTGACAATAAACACAAATAAATAGAAAGGAGAGTTTAATCCCTTCGGATTTAGGGGAAGTAGCATAACATTTTTCTTTTTGGCAAAACACATTTTTCTCTTTTGCTCCACCAGTTTTGTTTTTCTGTTTGCCCAAACCTGTTCCTGGAAACATTTACCCAGTTACCTCCCCTTCCACAGTCCAAAGCGTCCCTGTCTTTTTTAAGAGAAATAAGTGAGAGCAGTTGCTGTACAACTTCACAGGTGTACAACTAGGAAGGCAACATTTTCAAAAAGATTCCATATGATGAGAAATCCTAATAGTCACTAAAAGCAAACAAATAAAAATGCCAAGCTCATTTCCCTCATTTCTTAAAAGAAGAGAAGTAAATGAAAGGAGGAAGAAATAGATTTGCAATTAAAAGATGTGGCAAAAAAGATAGAGCTGAACCCATGCAATTTAGCCTTCAGGTGCAAAACATTCGCGTCCAAAGGAATGTGGAGTGGACTTGATTAGACTCAATTGTCTTCATCCTGAAAGTAGTCATCGCAGCCTGATTTCCAGTAGTTTGAAAGTGATTCCTTTTTGTTTCTTCCTCTGGCGCCCTTTTAGATGCATATGGTCCTTCTAGTTGTTTCCACACCATTGATTGGAGAAAGAAAGATTGTGAACCCTCTACTGTCCTTTCAGGGCCACATTCTACACTGTTGGCAGGTTTATAAAGCGATCAATAATAGCGATGATAAGTAATAATAGCTGCCCTTGTGTTAGTTAAAGGGAGCATTTTTAATCATTCAACAAATTTTGTGATATGTAAAGTACAGTTGTGAGGAATGTGTGGGTGTACGAAAATGTATCTGTTAAGTTCAGAGTCCTCTAGATTAAAAAAGAAAATATGACTTATCAATGGTGCCATTATAGCTGTGTCAGACAATGGGTGTGTCCATTCTCACAATTATCCTTAAAACAAATCTATGTTCAAATGCTTTAAAAATTTATCACACGATGCAAGAGTATAACTTTGTCAGCCTTCTAGAGTTCTTTTTTCCTTTTCTTTCTTATTTTTTCCTTCAAAAATCAATGAAGACTTGATTTTTGTCAATAATTGTATTAAGGGTGAATATACTACCTGAATTTTGTGCATGTTACATTGTAGTTGTAACCTTTTCTAATTCAGGATGAATACGAGATGGTTGTGATTGTGCAGTGTATCAATAAAGTTTGAAGAAATTTGTAACTTTTGGGGGGTTGTTTATTAGGGCATTTCTCATGAGTATCCAGGAATGGAGAAAAGTGAAACAGGTTCTGCTTCTTTCTGTGTGCTTTAGGCTTTGGTGAGTAGATACAAGCAGGAAATGGTGTAGTCTATTTTGCTCACTATCCCTCTCTTTCACAAATACACACACACATATATTAGAAGTCAGTCTAAGCACTTCCCACTTTGCACCTATATATTAAATACCTGTGTCATTTGCAAATAATATATAGTGCTGTGGCAACCATAAAATCTAAATGATTTATTGGAGCTAGTCTAAAATGAAATCAGAAGTTGCAGAAAAAAAAAATAGTGATCAGATACGGCTCATTCTGGGTACTCCTTAACATTTTCTGTGAGTTGACTCCACTGAATTAAACACCACATTAACAAGTGTAATGATGAGAAAATACAGTGACAGTCATGTGCCTTGCTCCCTAAACATGTCTGCTCTTGTTTTAATTGTTCCCATAGTATCCATCTGGGTCATCTATGAGAAGGAGAACTGGAAGACAAGCATCATTCCTCTGCCTGTTCTGCAATATTTTTCAATAAAACTCCAAGTCCTCTACCTACCTTTATCCCACAGCTATCTGATTTTCCCCAGGGATGTATAGTATCTCTTTCTTACAACTCAACTTCACTCTGGCCATTTGTATACTAGCTAATCCTCCTAATTCTACCATGAACTAGCTATGTGACCTTGGGCTAGACACTTGATCTTCCTACTTTTGTTTCTTCATCTGTACCATTTGTGAGCTGATAACACACAGTACATTCTAGAACAAAATTTCCCAGACCATTTTTATTTATCCTTCAATTATGGGACTTTTTCAAGACTACCCCTGAACACCAATAATAATGCTGAAGACCAATGGCTGATTATGGTTTGGGAATACATGAGTACGTGAGTTAAGAACCTAACTGGCTAAAGCTCTGAGTTAAAGTTATGAGGCTTATTCATTGTTGGCTTCTGAGGTAGACAAGAACTAATCTTCTGACATTGGCTCAATCTACCCCATAAAGTGGAATACAGAAAACTTGGTAGATGAGATCCTGTTATTTGTAAATTAAGATGTAAGGAAATGGTGGGTACTGATGATGTGGTTTCGTTTTCCTAAGGCAAAGCTCGTTATGAAATCATGACTTGCCACGGAAATGGATACTCAGTTCCTATAACCTTCTTCATAACTTTAGAACTTCCTTTTTTTCCTACCCTTTTTCTTCATCCTTTAATTTATCCTTTCCAGCCACACCTGGCTCTCTCCTGGTCCTGCTCACACCACAACATTTATTTCTCCATCCATCTGCTCCTGGATGGCTTAGACATTTATCGGTCCTTTGCTCCATCTGGCCACTCAGCTCCATCCATCATCGATGTCCCAATTTATTCCTCCATCAGCTAAGCACTCACCTAATCATTCACATATTATTTCCCCATTTATCTAACCCTTATTCCAGCTATACACTCAAGTGCCTCCCTAATATGACTGTTCCCTATCTATTTATTTAAGCCATCTATCCATTCTTCACCTGTCAACCTATCCACCAAGCTTCCTCCAACTAGGCACTGGCAGATAACACCTATTTACCAACTCACTTCAAGTTAATGAAAATCTTTGCTGTTATCTTTTCATTCTGCAAGGAAAGCTTTATCTAGTTATTCTTAAGCACAGCAGCCAAACAATCAGATGTGTTTTGTTATCTTCACCCAATACACACCCTATTAAAAATGTACATGGAGAAGTGCTTTAGGAAATATATTAGGGATGTATTTGTTCCTATCAGTATGTACTACTGCAATAAGGATAAAGAATTGGGAATAGAGTGGAAATACCCAGATGAGATATGGATGTTTGACTTTCTAACAATAGGCATGCAGTCAGGGAATGTGCAAGTGTCCAAAGGAAACAGACAGAAGGCACCTCACGTGGCCACTAACTGTTCTTGTCTGTTTGAGTTTTATTGTTTTTATTTTGATGAAAATTAGGGAATGGGAATAATTGGTACTGATACCTATGATCCGATTAATAAAACCCAAACTGTAAAGGTACAGATGATGTCACCTTCCTTAAATATGCTCATCTGGTCACTAGGAAATCTGTTTTCTTATATTTTTTCCATTTATTTGTTTATTCATACATTACATTAACATCCCTTAAGGAGCTCATATTCAAGATATGGAAACAACTTAAAAAAAAAAAAAAAGAGGCCCTCCCTGGTGGCACAGCGGGTTAAAGCACAGCACAAAGAAGCTTCAGCCACTTCCGCATAAGTTCAGTTCCCTGCCTGCCCTGGAGGTGACCCACATGGCATGGCAGACCTCTCCTGACCCACCCGCTGCTCCCCTCAGCAGTGTACTTCGTCTATCTGCCTGTTCTGCACCCCAGTCTGTCTCTGGTGAATCCTCTCACCCTCTGCATCTCTGGCCTGTACCCCAGTTCTATACAAATAAATAAATTAAATCTTAAAAAAAAAAAGAAAAGAAAAATTACACTTCAATATTGCAAGTATTACAAAACAGATATGAGAAAATGAACACTAGGGAATGACTAGGGACTTCTCCACCCACTTCCTCCTAGGGATGAAATGCTCAGATATAGACAGCAAATCCAGGAAATGGCTATATTGTTGCAAAAAAAAAATAAACAGGATAAATGGCACATGCAGTGTTCAAGTCTTCATTGATGGAGTTAATATATATAAACTGGAGGAAAAGGTATCATGAAAAAAGCTAAGACCTTAAGTGGCCAGTGAGCCATACTGTGTGTGGTGATAAACAGACACAAGACCTCCTAAAGAGCAGAAGTAGCATCCAGAATATCCAATCTGGTTAGAGTATAAAGTTTCATTCCCACACAGGGTTACTGAGTATTTTATCTTTCACTGGATCTCATAACTCTGTAAGCTTTTTTTTTTTTTAATGATTTATTTACTTATGCATACAAGAGCTAGGGTGAAGGCCAGAGGAGGGGTTTGGGGGTGGTGAGAGGATTCACAGAGACAGAGTGAGGAGCATAACATATGGATTGACTGAAATACACTACTGAGAAGAACAGTGGGTGACACAGGAGAGGTCTGCTGTGCCATGTGGGTCACCTCCCTGGCTGGAGATTGAACTCATGCTGCAGTAGCTGCCTATAGCTTCATAGTACTGAGACTTAACCCCTTGCGCCACCAGAGAGGCCCCCTCTGTAAGCCTTTCTGATGAGGGAGAGAAAATGCTGTCTGGGAATGTGGGTGTGGCAGAGACTGGAAGGGTGAGAAGCAGAGGCTTAGTGTAGATTTGTTAAACAGTTTCCTCCAAACTATGCATTCCCAAAACTTGATTGCATTCCAGGGATGAAATACCTGACTCACTTGAATTTAAATATTTAATAAGATCTCTTATTTCTAAAGTAAGAATATTTAAAAATTTTATTTGCTATATCTTTTAAGGCATGATTCTCTATTTTTACCTACGGTTTCAAAAAAAAAAAATGTGTTCTCTTTAGAAACATAGTGTGATATAATTTGGAAAAAAAATATTTTTAAATTCTGGTCTCACAAGTTATAAGTTTTGCTGATGTGAATCCATTTCTTATTCTTTTTGAGCTTCAGTCTTATCTCCGAAGACAGGCTATGAGAATTAGATATGAATAGGAAAGGGTGTTTACCGTAGTATAAGTTACATATCATTAGCAAAAGTAGCTTTAGCTTTTTGTCTCTGTTCTTCCCCAACTTCCCTCAGTGTCTTCACTTTCCTTAGAATATACTCTCAACTGTTTTCGCTTCTTTCAAAAATAAAAGTCACAGTTTTCTTTGAAGTTTGAAGAATAGAAACACATTTCTGAGTCTTGGATTCTTCAAGAACCCAGCCTTGGAAAGTGGGAAGAGCTTGGTAGAACCCTATGGGAATGTTTAAAAAAAAAAGGTTCAAATGTAATGTTATATCTAATAATTATGTATTGAGTAACTAATATAGTGCCAGTATTGAGGAAGCAGATTTTCAAGTAATCCCCCACCCAGTGACAGCACAGCACGGTAGATGTGGGTGAAGAAATAGAGGTGCACAGTGCAAGGCTCATAGCTGGTGCTCAAGGCCTCTGGAGAGAGAAGCCTGAGTTGAGCCTTGGAAGAACAGAAAGAAATAACCAGAAGAAGGGAGGGGAGGGGAGCATGTGAGTAATGACAGGGACTCATTTTTTTTTTTTTAAGATTTTATTTATTTATGCATACAGGACTCGGGTACAAGCCAGAGGTGCAGGCGTGGTGAGAGGATTCACCAGAGACAGAGTGGGGAGCAGAACAGGCAGATTGAGGAAGTACACTGCTGAGGAGATCGGCGGGCGGGTCAGGAGAGGTCTGCTGCGCCATGTGGGTCACCTCTGGGATGGGGATTGAACTCATGCTGAATTGGCGTTAGCTTCTTAGTGCTGTGCTTTAACCCACTGCAACATCAGGGAGGGCCTAGGGACTCATTCTTAACGAACACAACGAGGTGTGAGAAGCACCTTAAGGTCAAGATACAGCAAGTGTTGGTTTTCCAACTGGGTAAGGACAGAAAGGCGGGAAATGAAAGGGAAGAAACAGGTGAAGGCAGATCCTTGAAAACTGTATACAGAAAGGCAGAGAGGCGAGGGTTTTCTACTAATAGGAGAGGGCAATGGGATGAAATTGGATGAGTCAGTAGATGGGATATGAAGTATTGAAAGATCACCAAGGCAAGAGGATGGATGAGTGGGCATCAGTCAGACTGGCCAGGGAGAAACACACTAAGGGAAGATGAAATCATTCTGGTAAGAAATGAGGAGGGGTAATAAGGAGAAACAGGCAAATTGGGATGGTTTTTAGGAAGTAGCTTAACTGGGAAGGGCTTGAGACAAGGGGTACTAGTGAAACATGGAGACTATTCCAGGTTTCCTGTTTCATTAATTGGGTAGAAGATGGTACCTTTCCATGATCCTGAAAACTTAGGAGGTTGATGAGGTCCATCGGTTTCTATGTACCCAGTTTCAAGTATCTTCAGAACCTCCAGAGGAAGAGGCTTAATTAGGACCAGCGTTCACCTGAGTCATCTAATTATAGCCCTCATCATTATCCAAGGGATGCCTGATTTCCTTCCTCTGCTCCATTTTAAGTCAGTAGGAGCTCTAGTTCCTTGGATCATCTGCAATTCACTTTTCATCCTCCATTTCCTCTGCATCTTGATTTTTATCTTGAAAAGGTGGAGCTTTTTTATTGCTTGCTACGATGGAAGGAAGCGAGGAGAGAAGTTCTCTGATGAGGCAGGCAGGAAGTAGCAGGTGATTTAAGGGAGGAATGGGGAGATGGCCACAGCTGTCCCACCACCCAGATGAGACTCGGTGCTTCTCACGTCAGGCACAAAGGGCCAACCAGCTATTCACTGGGTAATGAGGGAGTGGATAGACTTTATTACAATTTATCTGCTATGATACAGAGGCAGCGTCGTTTTATTTTTTCACCATACACTTTGATGCTCGCTTGATTTCAAACAAATTCTAAAAAGGTTCTTGAGCTCATCAGAGATCTACTTCTGTTTGAGAGGAATGCATCTCATTTTAATGACTTAAGACTACAGAGTGATTTCTAGCTCTTTCCCATTTATTCCCCACCCCCGTTCCGATATCAGAGAGGTGCTCCTAAAATTAGGAGCAGGAAGCCATAGTATCTAACCGCATCTTATGACAGAGTGATTTTTCAGGAGGCCCTGTCAGTGCAAGTTAACTCAGGGTGTGTGAGTTGGAACCCTATGTATACCACTCTCAAGTGAGGCAGCAGGGTCTGTTAGAAAGGCGTTCAAATCCTGATTGTGCCCTGCACTAGTCATTTGACTATGAGCTTGTAGCATGACATCTGGCAGCATCATTTATTCGCCTGTCAAACAGAGCTGGTCTCAACGCCCTGACATGAACAAGGCATTTAGGAGACCACGCAATAGGAAAATACTCAGTACAGCGCCTGGTCTGCAGATTCTTGGCCCGCAGAGGTAGTCATTGAGCTCATGTATTTTCTTCACCCTCTCCTCTGTCGTCTTCTTTCTCCACCCCCTCACTTGTCACACATGATCTAGAAGGTGTAGAGTATGTGGATGGTGCTGCTTAAATAATACATCATCGAATTTGTTGTGGGAATCCCATACAATACAAAGTGTCAGTGCCTCACAAAGAATGAGATCTACTTCCTTCTCCCCTTTTCCCTGGGCCTTGGATAGCCTCTGGAGGAGAAAAAAAAATGCAAATACAAATGCAAAAGAGCGTGTCCCTAGCTCCCTGACACAGCCCCAGTGACGCATTCCCAACCGGTTGCCCTGAGGATGAAGTGGATAGTCTCTGGCTTGAGGCTGGCCTCTCGTGTGTTGGTTTTATTTCTGCATAGCTGACTGGCAAGGATGGTTGCTCTGGTTACGAGACCATTTCACTTCAGTTTCTGTCTCTTCTTTGATAAAGGTCTTAGGAGAATCAACTTAATAGAGGAATAGCCAGGGTGTGGTGCAGTCAGCTGGAGGGTAAAGTGATTCTGTGGGGGTTCCAGATGCAAAGGCACAAGTTCTTCCCTTTCCAATCTCTAGCTCCAGCTCATGGCAGTGGCTGGCCCCATGGATAACCACATCTGGGATTCTCTCCGTGCCATATTCCTACTGTGTGTCACGGTGGCGAGGGCTGCTTGTTAGGGTGTGTCCCCTGTGGTGCCAGCTCCTAGTGGAGTTACTTGCACCGGCAGCTGTAACCTCCTTCCCATTCTTACCTCCAGGGCCTTGAGACTGCCAAGGAATTGGGTGAGACAAGAGAAGGCACCACTGGGGTAGAGGTCAAGGAGGACTGTCTTGTGGATGTGCTTGGTGTCTGAGTCCATTGGATCCGTGGGTGAATCTTATATCTTAGCATCCATGCCTTTGTGATGGTAGCAGTGTGGGTACCTGGAGATGAAGCAGACAGCAGGAAGAGCAGAGCAAGAGTCCAGAGCTCTTAAGGTGTGTGTGCTCAGGCCCTCCCTGGTGGCCAGTAGGTTAGGACACAGCACTGCAAGTTAGCCACAGCCGCTTCAACGCATCTTCTATCCCCAGCCCAGGAACTGACCCACATGGCACAGCAGACCTCTCCTGTCTCGCCCGCTGCTCCACTCAGCAGTGGACTTTATTGATCTGCCTATTCTGCTCCCCATTCTGTCTTTGGTGAATCCTCTCACCGCCCCTGCACCTCTGACCTGAACTGTACCCCAGTTCTGTATGCATAAATAAATAAATTAATTAATTTAAAAAAATGTGTGTGCTCATTGAAATACAAATGCAAAAGAGGGTGTCCTGAGCTCCCTGACCCGGCAGGGAGCACGGTATTTTAACATGTGCTGACCAGCTCATACTCAGAAAGACACTAGCAACCAGGTGTGGGCCTCGCTGCAGTCAGAGGCCCAATATGAAAAGAACAGAATTGGCAATTGGACAGACTGCCTGACCCATACTGCATGTTCTGCAGCTTAACACCAAAATACCCCAGTCTCGGGCCCTCTATGGTGGTGCAGTGGGTTAAAGGTTAAAGCACAGCACTAAGAAGCTAAAGCCCCTTCACCATGAGTTTGAATCCCACCAGCCCTGGAGGTGACCCACATGGCATGGCAGACCTCTCCTGACCTGCCCGCTGCTCCCCTCAGCAGTGTACTTCATAGATCTGCCTGTTCTGCTCCCCACTGTCTCTGGTGAATCCTCTCACCACCCCTGCACCTCTGGTCTATACACAGTTCTGTATGCATAAATAAACAAATCTTTAAAAAAAAATACCCCGGTCTCAAGGATGACCTCATCTCCCCACTGTACACTGGGTTTTATTTACCAGACAAGAATAATTAAGTCTATCCTAAGTCAGCCTTGTTCGTCAGCTTCCAAAAAGGTGGGTATGGGTACTTCAGCCATTGGAAGAAAATGACTCTAATCTCCTGGATCCAAGAATTAGGGGTAAAAAAAAAAATTCTATGCTCTTCAGTCCTAACCCTTTCCACTTCTCCCTGGAAGAGCAAGTCACCAGGAGTGTGGGCTATGAGCCTGGCAGTCTCAGAGAATCTGAGGGAAGAGACAGGGAACCTTGGATCCTACAAGGAACTGAGAAGAAAAAGCTTAATTCCAGCCTCTAAATACAGTGTCATGTAAATAAGATTGCATAGTTTTTCTTTGTTTTCTAGTTTGGACAAAATAGGAGGAATCAACAAAACCACAGGCTAGGAAGATAGATTGTGGACATGAAATGTAGAATTGATTCAGTCAAAGATGACTCCATTCAGGCAAATAGGAAGTACTGCCTTTAAATAAATGTAAATGTCTATGTCCATGTAAAACATCTATGTGTGTGTGTCCCATTCTCTCCTCTGTCACCTCCTATAGCTATCGCAGTGATGCCGGTAGTGAACACATTTGCCATTTCCTGAATATCTATGATATGGCCTGGCACATGGCAGATCTGGGCATCTATGGCTGAATGAATTCATGCTTTTGACCTGAGGAAAAACATGATCAGAAATGTCCATGGAGCAGAGGTTTGTAGGCAGATTCACTGGACAGAGTGAAGCGGAGAAAACCTTTCTAGAGAAGGAGGGGATCTCTGAGAGGACTGTGTTTGTGATCCTGAGAGTCTTAGGAGGAGGTCATGGGTTGGAATTGGTCCTGCAAACGTGAAAAACACTGGACTTTAGGACCCACTGTGTTGCCTGTTTGGTTCTTTGCCTGAAGGGAAACAGGCCTGGAAGCAAGGTAGTCTCTCCCAATCAAGCTTTCTGTTTGCTTGGTTTTTTTTGGCTTTTCGTTACTAGTGGTAGCAATCTTGCACTTTTATGTTTGTGTTTTAGGAAATGCAGGTGTCACCATCCATGTTTCTGGAGATCTTATAACAAAGGTCCATGGAGTGGGTCTCACAACTACTTAGCACTGATGAGAGCTAACATGCCCTGCCAGAGAGTCCTTCACTGTTGCCTTTTCTTCCTGACCTGCTTCTCCTCTCTAGACACACAGTGTCCCACACCCTTCTCTGGAAAAGTCAAACATACTCAATATATTGTTTCCTTTTATGCATCAGCAAGTCCATGGCCCCCAGTAGATGCATGGCTGCATCTAAAGGCCAGGGAAAGACATTGCGATACCATCCCTTCTCATGAATTATCATGAATAAAGACCCTTTATTAAGGGTCACTCAGTGAGGCGGTGTATTAAATCCAGATCTTCCTACCATCAAATTCCCAATATCCATGACCCCTCCCCCCTCCTTCATAACATTCACTGTGCCAACACTGAACTATATCTAAATATCTAAATAAAGAACCTAGTGAGTGCCTTCCTGGTGGTACAGGGGTTAAAGTGTCAGCATCATCACCACCACCATGGCATGAGGTCAATCCCTGGCCTCAGAGGTGACCCACATGGCACAGCAGACTTCTCCTGTCTCCCTGCTGCCCCCCTTAGCAGTGTATTTCAGTAGATTCCCCCTGGTCTGTTCCCCATTCTGTCTCTGAGGAATCCTCTCACCCTCCCCCCCCAACAGCGCCTGCCTACACCCCAGTTCTTGTGTGCATAAATATATGAAAAATAAATATCTGAAAGCCATAACTTAGTGACATGAAGTGTGGCCCCTGTTTTCCAGGAGTATGGGACAGAATTAGGAGGCCAACACACACTCCCATGAATATAATATTAAATGGTGAGTAGATGTTGCTAGAGGTCACATCTCACTAGGAGAAGCTTTGGAGGGTGATTACATCAGAGACAATTTCCGATGTGCCAATCAATGCCTTCTTTTCTTAGATACAGGTCTTCCAGCCTAGGCAGGATCTCAGAGGCTACCTTAGGGAGTGAACTTGAGACACAGGCCAGTTTCCTCTCCCTCTGTGCCTCACCCCCACCAGTCCTGCCTGTGTTTCCCAGGGGTCCCTGTCTTTCCTCATTAACAGTAGCGCTGGAGAAGGGAGGTGGGGCCAGACACCAATAGGACTGGTGTGAAGCCTCAGCTGCCTCATCCTCAGCGCCCATCAGTAACCAGCACCCCAGCAATCAATTTGGCTTTTTTGATGAAGACAAAACCATAGAGGAAAACCATTAGAAGAGGTAATAAAGGCCCTTCTTGTACAGTTAATAGAGAGCCTCCTGGATGGAACAAGCCCAGCTGTTGCTGCTGAAAATTTACTTCTGTTTTCAAGTTCAAATAGAGACTAAAACATTATCTTCGCGGGAATTGATTTTACGTCTCCCAAACACATATGCCACCTTAATTGTGATTTGTGTGATAGTTCAGCTGCTGAAAGCTTTCGTTTATCTCTACCTGGTTAAACAACTTTAAATAATAACAAGTCAATATATCTGTCTATTGACCAGGCTTCTTCTCACATCCTCAGAGCTTCCTGCCAAAGAAGAAAAAGGCGATTAACTCTTCAGCATCCCTTTCTCTTCTGTACCCTTTTCTACAGCTCGATTTTAATGGGGAAGAAGCATAACTTTAAAAAAATGACATGAATAAAGAGAGGCAGAACCTTCTCATATATTTTCTCCTGTGAAGTCTGGGTTTGTTTCTTTGTTTTGTTTTTAGCACCATTCTATTCCTTACAGGGCAAATGGTGTGATTTTTATCAAATTCTTCTGCATCCCATTTCCTCATTCATTTTTGTTATAGAAACTTTTTTTTTTCTGTATTGAGCTTAAGAAAAGTGTTATTAAAAATGGCAGCTTGTTTCAGGAGAGGCACATAAAAGCCTATGGGCTCTATTAGTATTTCTTCTAAAACATGCTTTTTCATAGGTGGGCTTTATGCTGTACATGGTGGAGAGGGAGACAGGGGAGACATGTCAAACATAGAAGGGAATCATTTTAGTCCTGTGAACCCAAGTCTCTCTATGGTTTTTAGAGTGAAGATGTTGGTAGTTATGGTAGCAGTTTGGTGGTTTGGGGTCTATTGTTGGTGAGCTGAGATGGATGGTTTATCAACCTGTTGGAAGCCAAGAATGGAGGAGGCCCATACTTTAGTTTGTCTAATTGATGCCAAGTTTCCAAGGGCCTGTCTATGAGAGATACTATAGCCCCCACCTGGCCATACAATGGGCTCCATACCTGTGTGACCTTGGTGCCAAGTGCACAATCTTCAGTGTCAAGGGTAGGTGATTCAGATAAGGCTGTAATCCATCTCCCTAGGCCGCCCCAGTATTTATTTATTTATTTTAAGATTTTATTTATGTAAACATATAAGAACTGGGGTATAGACCAGAGGTGCAAGGAGTGAGAGGATTCACCAGAGACAGAGTGGGGAGCAGAACAGTCAGATGTACTGAAATATACTGCTGAGGGGAGTAGCAGTTAGGGCAGGAGAGGTCTGCCACACCATGCCCCAATATTTAACCAGATGGCAGAGAGAGGAGATGTCTGAGCCCTGTGCTCTCAGTGTAACCACTTATCCCACTTAAGCTCCTCCCTCCTGTGCTGGCTTTGTTTCAATGTCACCAAAAAAAAAAAAAAACCCAGAAACAAAAACATAAAAACCCTGTGCAAGTACCAGAGCAAAGTGGTTTCATGCATCTGTCCAGTAGGGTAAAATCTATTTTGTGTCAGTACAGTGCAAGTGTGCAGAGTGGGGGTCACGCCTTTCATGCTGCTGGGAAACTGTTTTGAGATTGAATTTGAGAAGAGGCTTAAAAATGGAAGTTTGTTTTGGTAGAAAGGCAGGTAAATCAAACAGAATACACCATCCTCACTTAGATGGCCCTTGAGATGGAACTAAGGGAAATTGCGTCATTAGGGGCTGAATTCAGTATTTACTCAAAAGTTTAGTAGTTTTTCACCTTTTCACAAGCTCTATTTTTTTTTTTAATTTTTAGGGATTTATTAAAATGTCTTCATTAAATAAATGTCACTAGAAAATACATGTTGAACATGGAATATGTTTTAAGCATACGAATGTGGAATTCCTGATTGTTTTATGTCAATGCACTTTTTAAAATTTTATAATAGTTTATTTTTACATATTTTTGTGCATTTTTCCATCTCAGTTGCAATCCTCTTGGGTTTCCCATCACCAAATTACCCATGTGCATCATCATAATCCAGTGCATTTCCCTCCCCCCCACTGTTTTTGATCCCATTCCCCACTCCACCCGCACAAAATGTCTCTGGTTTAGAGCTGTTCATCATTATCATTATTTTCTTGCCATTCACAAGCTCTATTTTAAAACTTTGCTTCTCAGTTGATATCACTCTAGGGCAGACTTCCATTTCCAATGTGCCATTTGACAAACCTCCTTCTGTCATGGCGCCATTTTCTTTTCTCTCTCCCACAAGCCCGATGGAGTGAATACTAATATAAATAATAGTACTCATAACTGCAGGTTGCTTGGAAACAGTGAGCTGTGGAATGGGGTGGTATCCTGAGTTGCCGACTGAGATAGTCTTCTCTGGGTTTGTGTTCACTTGAGAAGAACTTGGCTGACTCCCTTATCTTTCTGTTTTCCTCAAGGGCTGTGCTATGTATTTATTAGCTGTGTATTATCAGCCATGAATGACTGGCTGACTGAATGAATGGAACTATTTGTTAATTTTTATTATTCCACCATCTGCCTTTCTGGGTGTATGAACTTCTCCTTTAATGTTGGCATTGAAATGACATTTGTCCCAAGATTCTCTAGTGGCTGCCATGAAATGGCTCTGTGTGGCCCAGCCTAAGCAACACCCCCCACCCCCGTGTCTATTTTGTTTATGCTGTCTACTCATACTTGTTGAAGTCTCCAAGTGTTGGCAGAGGCAATGTTACCACAATAAAAGTTACCCATTTCACCTTCCCAACACTATCAAATCAAGTCTTATCTCATGTCTTTTATTCTGTTTCCCTCCAGTCCGCGTTGGTACACATGGGTAGTATCACAGAGATGTAAGCATGACAAAGATAATTTCCTGTCACAGTGACTAAGATGCAAGTGGGTATCTTCTCCAGGTAATCATTTCAGTGGGGGAAGATGGGGGGTCAGAACCTCACCTGGCCTGTAATCACCACTATATAAATATACGCAGATTGAGTTAAAGACACAAAAGCACAGCTCACCTTCTGGACAGGAGCGGAATATTCTCACATAGGCTCTGAGGCTGGAGAAACCTCAGTGCTCATCACCTTCATTTTCTAATCTAAACTATTTAACTCATTAAACCATCCAAATCTTTTAAGACTGATTGTGAGCAAAGGAGCCGATGAGGAGCAGTGGAGGACAGGAAGTGGGCAGGCCGCACTAATGTCTTCTGCAAGGCTGAGAGAGAACCCCAGAGGGGCACATTTGACAAGGGTCAGCTCCACAATGACTCATTGCTTATTTTGCAGAGACTGAAGAGGGGAAAGGATGAGGGGATGGCCAATAAAACAAAGACAGGCAAAAATACTGACAGCTAGGATTTCAGCTCTTAGCCCAGGGCTCTTTCACCTCCCCCACGGTGCCCTCAAGGTCCTGGACAGGGAGTGAGCCCTGCTCTTGTCCATAGCAATCTGAAAGGAAGCACCGGAGGTCAGGGAGTGCTTGCCCCAGGGCCTGAGTCTGTCACTGAGGGGCAGCGGGAGTGGAGTGGGCCCCAGACTTGTGATTGTTCATTCAGACTGAAAGCGCTGTCTCCAGATCTCAGGCCTGGGGGAGTGAGCACTGACTTGCACACTCCGGGTGAGGCCTCTCGGGTGAGGCCTCTCAGTGCTGCAGTGCCACCACCCCCACTGCCCCTTTTGCTGCTCAGTTCTTCCTTTGTACACAGGGGGGCGCTAGCAATACACCGGTGGCAGCCCCAGCACAACCTCCTGCTCTGCAGCTGCCGGGTAAGGACTTAATTACACCCACTTTCAAGTGAGCATAGCTTGCTCTTCAGTGAGCCAGTTCTGCATTGCAGACCTGCTGGCTATGCTGGCTCAAATGTCACCTCCTCAGGGAACCTGGCCTTCTCTGATTAACCCCACTTACCCAGGATCGCTCTTAATCCCTGTCTCCCCAGCGTGCTGGTCAGTTGGCCATTTACCTTGACATTGAACATGCTGCATTGAGAAGGCTCCCTAGGTATTTCTGTTTTCTTTTATCTTAGACTCCCTTTGTGCACTGGCAGCGTGCATAGGGAAAGCCAACCTCCCTGGATTCCTATATCCAGGAAGACAGTGTTTCAGTCTGAATATCAGCAAGTTTGGTGGGGAGCACACTGACCTTGGAGCCATCAAGCAAGTGCTCAAATTCACCCCCTCCACATTGCCACATGACCTTTTACCTTTCTGAACTTCAGTTTCCTTATCTGTGGAAGCAAGAAAAAGCAGAGCTGTGTCTCAGGGTTGTTTTGAGAATGAATAAATAAAAACGATGTGTCAGCACCTGGCAAAGTACCTGGACATAGAAGGAGCTTTTGACTGGACCCTACAGCCCAGTCAAGTCAGAACCACCCCTTCACACTTACCTGGGAGCATGTGGCTTTTATGTCATTTATCATAGCTAGTCCTGTCCTGGGCACCAGGTAAATGCACTCAGGGAGCCCAGTGGGGGCAGTTGGAATGGTGGGTGTGGGGTGGCGATCTTGGCAGGTTGGGATACTAGGACAATGAACAGGAAAGGCTTATCCCTCTGGGAACAGGGAGCAGGCACAGCTCTGAGACAGTGAGAAACACAACAGGAGCCTCTGGCCATACTCTGGCATCTTCACCCAAACCTCAGTGCTCCGATAGTTCCCAGCAATGGAAGGAAGGCAAGCCAAGGCTGGATGTCTCTCTCCTGGCCCACTGGTTATCCCTGAGCTGTTCTTGTTTTTGACACAGCCCTGCCACCCACGGACAAGTTTGGCACATCCTTTGAAATGAATGCTTGTTGCCTTCCCTTCCGACCCCTCAACTGACCAGGCTTGAGGGTCTCCTTAGATTTTTCCCATGGGAGCACCCCCCCAAGTTTCATCTTGCCTCTACTTTTCTTCTGAACTTAAACACATGCCAAGGAAATGTGTTCACTTCTGTCCTGAGAATGGGAGGACACAGAAAAGGCGACAGGGAGCCTTCACTGGAGATATTCATATGGAGATCTGTGGTTGACCTTGTGTTTGCTGGTTCAGGCCTTATTTGCATTTTTAAAAGATGAGCTGTGCTAACCTATGACACTAGAAGGAGCAGAATATATTTAGAGGTCAGGCTGATGATTGGAAGTGTGGGACTTTCCATCGTCCTCTGGATTAAAGTCCTAGACTCGCCATATTTTTCTCAGTGACAGAAGAGAGTAGATCCATTGTTTGAATCCTCACATCTAAAAGGCTAGCCTAGTGTTTATGTCAAACCTTAAGAATACTTAAATGCAGTCATGGGAAAATTCCTGTCTTTTTTCTGACCTGCTTTGTCTTCAGGGAACAATCCTGCTGTGCTCACTTTTGAAGAGAAACAGTTCTCAGATTCTGACGTGAACTGAGTGACCTCTAATAATTTTATTTTGACCCGAATGAAAGTTTTAGCTTATGAAACTTTGCCCATCCCCACCAGTCTTTTTTATGTGATCCCTGTAGATCAGGTTACTCCCTTCTCCCCCCCCCTCCAATTTTAGGAAATGTACCCTTCCAGCAGAAATGCCTCCATTTATTTTGAGTGACTTTCATTGACCTTTGGTTGACCCCTATGAACATTGAAAATGAATGTATTGATTTCCTTTCTGACCTCACTCTTCAGCATCCACTTTTTCTTTAGGCCTCTGGAGTTAGAGAAGGAGAACATGACATAACAAGTTTACAATATCATCCCATTAGTCATTCACAGCTGCTGTTAACTGTTTTTACTCCAAAGTAAATACTGTCACCTACAATCAAATGAACTAAGAAGAGCATCATAATCCTGGTACAAAATCTTCTCCATAAAATTCTCCATGGAAGAGAATCATCTCAAAACTATCATCTCTGATTCTGATGTGCTTTCCCAGTTATGACTTGATTCATTTTTTTTTTTTTCTCTTTCCTCTATATAAGTTGCTTTCCTCATCTTTGGAATACACTCTGCTTTCTGTGATTCCTGTTTTCTCTTCTAACAGTATTGCTTTGAAATTTGGGGAGAATGGGGGCACCTTGTTTTTTTTTAATACTTACCACTGCCATCTCCAGTAGGCTGAAAAACGACCCCCCAAACCATAGCCACACCTAATATCAGGAATCTGCAAATCTGCCCTGATATAACAAAACATCATAGAACAACAACACGGATGAGCCTTTGTGGATATGATTAAGTAGCTTAAGGATCTTAAGGATCTTGAGAAGAGAATAGAAAAATCTATTCTAGATTTTTCCATTTAGATGCTACATGATAACATGTGTATATTAAAGAGAGGCAGAGGGAAACTGGACACATAGAGATGACAATGTGAAGCTGGAGAAATTTGGAGATTTTTGCCTTGATTATTATAGGACTGTGGCTATAAACCAAGGAATATCAATAGTACCAGGTGCTAGAAGAGACAAGGAACAGTTCTCCCCCAGGGTTTTGAAAGGTGCTTGATTCAATGGACACTTTGATTTCAGCTCAATGGTACTATCTCTGATGTCTCATGTCAGATTGTAAGATAATAAATACATGTTATTTTAAGTGGTTAACTTTGTGATCACTTGTTATGGAAATCACAGTAAATAAATATACATTTGTTACTGCTTTTTGAGCAGTCGGCCATTTTCCCATTACTAACATCACTAACTGAAGAATCTGATCACTTCCCACACGATGTACCCCACTTTCACTTCCATTGCCATCATCACTGTGAACCTCTGATGCTTCAGGATAATGAGACACTTAAGTTTATGATAGTATTCTACTTTTGAATGTGATTTCCAGTCCAGAATGTTCTGAATTATGAGACGCCATCTTCCAGTTCAAATATATACAAATACCACATGAAGGGCCCTCCTTGGTGGTTCAAAGGGTTAAAGTGCAGCACTAAAGAGTTAGCCACAGCCCTTCAGCATGAGTTCGATCCCAGGCCAGGGAAGTGATCCACATGACTGGAGTAACAGAGCTCTCCTATTTCTACAGCTGGTCCCCTTAGTAGTGTACTCCATCAGTCTTCCTGTTCCACTCCCTAGCCTGTCTGTGAATCCTCTCACCACCCCTGCACCTCTGGCCTGTACTCCACTTCTGTATGCATAAATAATTAAATCTTTTTTTTTAAAGATTTATTTATTTATTCATACAGAACTGGGGTACAGGCCAGAGGCTCAGGGGCGGTGAGAGGCTTCACCAGAGACAGAGTGGGGAGCAGAACAGGCAGATCGACGAAGTACACTGCTGAGGGGAGCAGCGGGCGGGTCAGGAGAGGTCTGGCTCGCCATGTGGTCTCCTCCGGGGCAGGCGGCAGGCGGGAATCGAACTCATGCGGAAGTGGCTTCAGATTCTCAGTGCTGTGCTTTAACCCGCTGCGCCACCAGGGAGGGCCAATAATTAAATCTTTAAAAAAAAAAATACCAAGTGAAACATTTTTTAGGAGAAATACACTAAGCTTGGAAATCAAGAATGACTACCTGTATTACTAGAAACAAGGATAGAATCTTTGGCAGGAAAAAGAGGCTACAGTTGCAGATCTGTGAGAGACAGTAGACAGGACACACCCTGCAGGCGCTGAGGCAGGGATACCTGTTAGCAGTCCTCTGTGTATGGGGCAGTTGAAATGCATTCCCTGCATAAAGATAGGGGCCTTCAGAATGTGGTTAGAAAAAACTTCACCTCCTGACCAGAAGAAAGCTAAGAAATTATACGTCCATCTAGATCACAGGCATAAATTGATTCAGCTGTAAAAAATAAGAGACCCAATCTGAATTGCACTAGGAATGTAAGTCCTAAATTTTCATATTAAATAAAATTGATCTGGAATCTTCATTAGTAACAGCTTGATAGAGACAAATAAGAAGCTACCTCTTACAGATGCTTTCATGGTCCATAGAACAAACAACCAGAAGAAAATGTCTGGAAAAATGAGTTCATAATCCAAAATAGTAAACTGTATATGAAAATTCAACATCACACTATTTAAATGTATAACAATTAGGATCAATCTCAAATATACAATGTAGTAGGACACTAGAAACACAGTTTTAACAAGTGGTTTAAAGAAGTTAATAAACCTAAAAATGAACGCACATGTTAATATTGATGGTGAAGAACTTGGTCCTTTACCCACTCAACAGATACATACTGAATGCTAACTGTGAGATAAATATTCATTTACGTGCTGGGATATAATAATGCCTAAAATGTTATACCAAACCTCTTGGACTTTATCTTCAGAGGGAAAGACAGAAGACAGTCAAGTAAATGTGTAGTGAGTTGTTAGTAATAAGTGTTATTTTGTTAAGTATTATAAAGAAACACAAAATAGCCTAAAGATAGACTGAACAGTGATAGGAATGTTGTAAAGGAACTTGCTATAGCTATTTTAGAAATGAGTATTGTAAGCAGCTGAAATAATGAATGTCAAAGCTCTGCTTGAGTGCTGGACAGATAGCAAAGAAGTCAAGCTAGATCCCAGGCATGGTTAACTATGAATCAAAGATAAGGTGACTTGACTTACTTTCACAAATGACATTGTCCATTGAACCCTGGGTTATGAGGTAAATGAGAAAATGAAGGGAGACCAGTTGGGAAAGCATTGGAGCCATCTTGAGTGGGCCTTTTAGTGGTGTCTCTCAAATGCTATCAATGGAGCTCATGAAAAACATTTAGAGAGCAAATTTAATTTGAAAAGAAAATAATCCTGATTCCAGGAGTGTTGGTAGTAAAGTGTGACAGAGAAAGAGTAAGAAATGTTGCTTCAGGAAAGAGGGAGGTGCATTGCGCTAGTGTGTGTGTTGGTGAACCTGCATATACTTCTCGTGGACATTCACAGGAGTCGCTGTTCATCTGCTCACCCAAGAAGTCCAAAAATAACACAATGGCAGTTTCAGCTTCTACATCGCTGGACCATTTAATGTTTCCCCTGGTGGTATTTTCTACACTCTGTGAACTGGGACTCCTAACTCAGCATAGCTCAAGATTGAGGAGACAGAAAGCAGACATTTTGCAACTAACCAAATGGCTGTGATAGTGAAAGAAGCCATTGTTCCTGAAGCCAGATCTCCAACCTTTTGGAAAAACAGAAACATGCTTTGGTAGTTGATTTAACACACACGCCAAATCCTGAACGATAGAAGCCATATTGCTGGTACTTCAACCAGGTATCCAACAAGCAGTTATCCCCACTGTCCTTTCAGTGGGCCACTTCTGGGATTGGGATCGAGAAAGAACAGTGAGCCTTGTGGTCGCAAGACCACTGTCAAATTTCCTTTGCTGTTAAGTGTGTCCTTTAATATGAGTGCTACCATAGGATCACATGCCTCTGGATGAGGTTTTCTCTAAGTCTTGGATGCTAGCAGTTCAATAAAGAGTGCATTGATTCTTTTCATGCTCCTTCATGATGAGAAAAGTCAAATGGATCTCATCTCTGTCAAATGGCCAAGAGTACTCCAAGGAGTAGAGTCACATGCCTGTGCCTCTTTTAGAGGCATGTGCCAGATTAATCTTGATGAATTCAAGCTTAGATTGTTGGAACCACTTGTAGCCTCCATCTCAGCCACCAATCAGGGTAGCGGAGGAAAGAGTGTTACTGACATCCACTGGAGAACTCATCTCCCCATCTGGTACTGGGCAGCTACTCTACAGAGCATGTTCTCTGCTGGCCATTGAGATGATTCAAAACTTTTTTTTTTTACATTTTGTTTCACTCTTACTTTCATCCACATAATTCCCCCCTCCCCCATATTGCCTTCCCTCTACTCTTCTACTCTTATTCCTACGAGTCTTTAATGGATGTGTCAACTTGTTCTATCAAAAATCAGTCTATGCACTTTTTTTTTTTCTGGTCACCTCTCTGGTCATCTGAAATAGTTGATGGGTGCTCCTGAAAGGATTTACTTTTCTTACTTTACTGTCCATCATGCCTTTGAGACTATGAGGCAGTGATTTATTTCCTTTTGGTGCTAACATTTTTGTATTGACACATCTTCAGAATCAGGTCAAATTTCTTTTCTCTGCTGTTAATTGTTCATAGAATGTTCCTTTCACAGCACAATAAAATCATAAGTATGGGCTGAATAAATGGAAATAGGATATGAAATACAGACAATACTTACACATCTAACACAAATTTCCGTCTTGGACCTGTTTGATCTTGGTTCCAAATGCACCACTTTCATTCCATGATGGATTTCTGATCAGCCTGCCCAACAGAAGAGTTTGGTAGGTATGCCATGCAATTTTCCTTTGACATTAGAGTGGGCAGAATGTATTGTCCTGTCCCTTGACTTTAGGTTAGGATTGTGAGTTCCTTTGGTCATTGGAATATTAGCAGATATAACTCAAGCAGGACTTGAGCTATACCTCCACATTTGGGCTTGCCCTTTTGCTCCTCTGCCATTGCAGAATACAGTCATTTGGTGTTCTGTGATCAAGTGCTCAATCTCTTCTATGCCCCAGTATCTCACTAGAGACTGTTTTCCAAGTAGAAACTAGTCCTATGGTAGAGATGCCATCACTTTGTATAAGAACTGCAGTTGTCTTCTCTGTAACTCCTATCAAAGTTTTCCAAAAATCTCATATAGCACCCTTATCTTCCACAGCCTTCTAGCACCTGAGTTATATGTCCTCTGGGGCAGAACAGTGTGTACTGCAATCTGAACCTACTGCAATCTCTTTAATGGATGGCTCAATAAATACTCTAAAGCAATATTCCCAAATGAAGCATATTTTACCTCCAAAATCCAGAGGACAACCAAGAGCTACACCTCTTGTTTAGTGGAAGGAGGCATAAAATGCAGTAAGTTGTACTTTACAATGTCACAGCTGACCCCTGACCATAGTATAAATAAATTTTAATAGACAGGTCATGTTTCTGGATTCTGTAATTTTTAAATTTCTTATTCTGGTTGATAATGTGTTTGTGTGTATTACATTTATACATTACAATTAATAATATATTAATGGACAAATAAAACCTGTACAAATGCCATGCTACAAATAAAATATATACATACATACATCCGTAACTATCTTTATCACCTATTTCTATATTTCTATCATTCATCTATCTGTCTTAATTAGGCATTTAGAGTTGGTCTATGAACTTCTTAACAGTCCATAGATAAAAGATAACGCTTATAAAATAATCAGTACAGAAAGTGAGAGTGATTCAATATCTTTGTATATAACCTTGACATTTTGATATACTCAAGATTTTGACTATGTGTTTTAAAACAGTATTTGTATGTGAATAATTAGACATTAAATTTAAACAAAACAAAAACTTTAAAAATTGACCGTTTGCCATAGCAATATGGGAAACATTTCTCTAGGATCCTATATGTCAAGCCACCAGCTTGATGCCCCAAAGAATGTCAATACAATGATGTCTTGGGGGCCTATTCTATGATATAAAGCATATTAACACACCCTAAAGCTGGACATTAAGGTATACCATTTTCCTTGCCAGGGAAACGAGAAATAAATTCAACCCTTTGTTTTTAATCAGAAATTAAGGCAAAAGGTACTGAATACATTTTCCACATCGCTAGCCACATACCAAGAAACAGACATTGTGTCAATCTTCTCAGTAAAGATGACTCATAAGAAACCGAAACAGGACAAAAACCAACCCGGGGCACTGGGTTAACCCCATTGGTAGGTCTTTGCCTGGGAGTTTTGATTGCAAGACACGACCTCAAAGTAGACACCTGGGGAGAAACAACAGAAATTTTGTCACAGGACAAAATTTATCTACATAGGGTGAGAGGGTGAGGGAGGTGATAGCCAGAGAAAGACCCTTCTTCTTCACAGCAGTTTAACGGTAAGAAGCCCAACAGCTTAAGTAGCAAAAAGCCTAATGTCTTAACTCTAAAAATCTCTGGCACTTTAATTAGCCAAAACCCTCAGCTTTGTCATCAACCCCCTGTCTCTGAGGTGGAGTTTGACCCCCTCTGTCTTTGAGGAGAAGTCTGAAAACCTCCTCCTTCTGCCATCAAAGTCAACTATGAATGTCACTCACTGGCTTGGAGGCTGCTGCTCTTCTTATAAAACAACAGCTATTATTTAGATTACCATCCTTTAAGCTGTCTTGTATTCACAACCATCTGCCATCGACCCTCTTTGTAAGGGTCAGAATGTAAATTAAAGAGATGATAGGGGATATCAACTTCGCATTTTTTAAAAAGATTTATTTATTTATTCATAAAGAATTGGGGTACAGGTTAAAGATGCGGAGGGTGAGAGGATTCACCAGGGACAGAGCGGGGAGTAGAACAGACAGATGATGAAGTACACTGCTGAGGGGAGAAGCGGGTGGGTCAGGAGAGGTCTGCCACGCCATGTGGATCTCCTCCAGGGCAGGTGGGGATCGAACTCATGCGGAAGTGGCTCAAGCTTCTTCGTGCTGTGCTTTAACCCGCTGCGCCACCAGGGAGGGCCCAACCTTGCATTTTTTAATGTCCTTAGTTGTGTTGTGAATATATACATTTTCTCAAGGAATACAGTATTTCTTCTTGGCAATGGGGAGAGAAGTCATTTTAGCAGTTTCCACTAGTGAGTGCCTACCATAATACCCACAGACAAGAAAACCAAAGCAAAGGTTCTGCTAGATACTCAAAATATATATCCCCATTACACAGTTGGGATAATAACCACAGGATTACTCAGTTGACTCAGTGAAACCAAAACTGAGATAACCTCAGGACAAGCTCTATTTATCAGCTGATTCCCACAAGTCTCTCCTCTACTGATGGAGTCCCTGTTGGTATTTTCCATCTCATGGCATTAGTAAAGTTCAGACTCAGTAGCTAACAATTTTATGGTTGTACATTTCCCCACTGGGAGTGAATATTTTTTAAGTCTTTGTGGGAAGGGTAAATAATTAGAGAACTCTTTACTACAAATACTCAAAATGGGCGTATCAGGACTGTTTGTAATGAAAACATTGCCTTCTCTTCAATAAGTGGGTTCTGATTATGTAAACTAACTCAAATCTGATAACTAGTTAAGGCACTAAGGTTTACTATTTTCTCAGTCAACACCAGTCTGCTACTTGCAGGGTCTCTCTTTTATTTTTTCCTGATAACATAAACTAAGTTATACCTTAGTCTTCTGCCCTTTTGCATTTGACCTTACACATACCAGTATCTATTAGCTACAACCATGTATTTATTTATTCTTGTGGTTAAGTCAGTCTTTCCATAATTTCAATTATGGAATTTACATTCACCATGCTTCTGTTGATACTCTGTTAGCCATGTAGTTTCATCTCCTGAAGTCTTCTTATCCCTTCTTTGAAATTGACAGCTATATAAATTTAGAGCAGATCATTGATGACTCAAAGTTTTCAGCTAGTTATTTTGGGGTTTATTACAAAAATTCCTTGTCATAATTCAACTCTTGGAGAGTGACCCCAGGACGGTTAATTCTCCACTATCCAGCAGTATAGCCTATCCCAGTCTTGCTTTAGCACCTCCAAAATCTACCCACATGTGTCTTCTCCAGGTTTCAACTGTTCACATTGTTAGGCCATGGGGTTCTTTTGGTAGATCGTTTGTGTCTTCCTAGAGAATATATTGGCCCTCCTTTTCCTTAGTTTTTGCTTAGATTTGATTTCTTAGTGTTGTGCTTAACCCGCTGAGCCACCGGGGAGGGCCAGATTTGATTTTTTATTATCAGCCTGGACAAGACCATGAGGACAGGTCCTACGGTGAGTAAAATTGTGAGTAATCTCATCTTGTGGGTAAAATCTTGTGACTCATGCTTTCAATGAGATTATTACATGGTTTCTCAGTAAATGGAAGATGTGTCTTTTGTCAAGAGTGAAGGGATCATTTTCTCTTGAGAGTTTCCTGCCAAGAATGTCCATGCAAACTGTGAACTCAAGATTTTTAGACCTATGTGTGCAAATTATATCATCATATCATTAGATGCCTACTTTTAATTGTTTGGGGCCTGAAGTTGATAGTAGCAGACTTCTGTGGGTACACATTTAGTCTTTTTCACATCTCTGTTATGTAATATTGAGATCTTGGGTCCAATTTTCAATTTAGTTTACTCTGAGAAAACAGAACATAAGCATAGCCTTGGAAAGCTACCAGAGTGGCCCTTTAGTTTTAGGATAATCTAAATTAGTAATAACTATCTTCATCCTGTTATTTCTTCACAATCACCCACCTATATCATAAGCCTATGATAATGCATGTTACTCATGTATTTTCATGACATAAATGTTAAGCCAAAAGCACCCAACTAATTTTAAGTAGTATCATGATATTGACCAAAATGGAAAAGTAACTATGCAAATTATAAATATATGCAATGTGTAAACATGGAAGTACTATTCTTAAACTATGGGAAATAATATTATATAAAATTACATTATGACTGTGAAGTTTGTTTTTTGTCATCTATGCAAAGATATTTAATGAGACTTAAGCTAGCAACATATCATATCAGCAAAAGAAAGAAAATACTGTGATCATTTAAGTGAGTCCCAAATCTAGAATACTTCTTGAGAACTTACTTTCTCTCAAAAGTTATATCCAATTCAACAGAAACCCCTTAACTCAATCTCTTCTTTCTCACCTTCTCCACTTCTTTGAAATTTGTCTAAGGATTTCTCTCTACCTAGAAGATTGTGTCCCTAACTATATGCAAGATGAACTCCTTCAAGTATTTCCTCAAATGTCATCTCATTAAAGTTGACCCTGATATTTCCATTTGCAATTGCGTCCTGTGCCCTTTGCAGGCTAAGCAATCAAATCCTCCTTTAATTTTTCTTATAAAACATTTATGATGTTTTAACATCAGTAAGACGTTTTATATGTGTGTGTGTGTGTGTGCATGTGTGTATGTATAGGTACATATATATGTATGTATAGGTATATATACACACATATATACCTATACACACATCTACATATATGTATATATGTGTGAATGTGTACACACACACATGCACACATATATATCTTTATTTAGTTAGAATGTGGGCTACATAAGACATTTTTGTCTGTTTAGTACACCAAGTCTTAGAAGCATCTGTGTCTGTCATATGGCAGATTCTCAATAAATATTAAATATTTGAGCTATGAATGAGTATTAAGCATTTTACTGTAGATCCTTAACAATGACAGGATGGGGAAGAGGAAAAGATATTAGAATTAGAAAGAGGAGATATTTTTATTTATTTAAAGTGTATTGCAGAGATAGAAATACAAATTCATCTATAGACATAAAAATTATACTTGAATTGCTAGATGTAATCAGAGGATATGAAAGTTCCTTTCGAATAATTTAACAAAAGATGTGCAGAACTATTATGAAAGAAAATATAATACTCATAAAGAGCAGCATAAAAGAAGCTATAAATAGCCATTATTCTGATAGAAAAATCCAATATTTTACATACATAGTTCAACCAATTTAGTATTTAAAGGATAGAATTCTAATCATGACCTTTTGTGTGACTTAAAACATGCCTAAAACAAAATAACAAATAGATAGCTAAACAGTTCAACTAAATAAGAACAAAGAGGAGAGTCATACATTACCATTTATGCAAATTTACTTTAAAGTTATAAGAACTGAAAGGTGGTCTTGATGCAAGAATAAGCAAAAAATTAACAGAGCACAATAAAAAGTCATATAAATAAGCCAAAGCTTAGCATTTAAGAAAGTCTTATTTAATAGAAATAATTAGAAAAATAAAATAGAGAATGAAATGTTTGAAAATAAATACTAATAATTTCCACCCTCTGAGGAGTTATGTATGATCATTTTTTCATTCTACCCAAACTCAAGTCCACATGGAGTTAGCGAAAAACTACATAATTATTAATGACTATATAGGTAACTATATAATAAAAATGATATAGAAAATTATTTTTTAAACAAAGAATGAAGTAAAAAACCCACATATGAAAAGATTGATTCTATTAATTTATATCACAATGTGTGTTTCTGAATTGCTAATTAACATAGATGAAATAAAAAGCAAAATAAGATCTGTAAGAAATATTTGCAACATTTATAAATACAAGAGTTAAATATCATATAAATCACTTTTTAAAAAGCAATAAGAAAAGGACAAGCATAATAGATAATGTAAAAATTATATCTACAGGAAATTCACAAAGTAGAGAGTGTGCATAACTAATAAACATATAAACATATAAAATGTTAAATCTTATCAGAATCAGTAAGACACAAATAAAGTAAGATAGTAATTTCCCATCTGATTAAAAATATATTAATACTTATTACACTGTCTTTTGTCCACAGTTTTCTTTATACAGTTTCCTGACTTTTTTAAATGGTTGTTTCAATCCCAAACCCTACCCTTGCCTGGGAAAAATCTTAAGTATTTGCTTCATGTCAGAAAATCAGAACTCACACATTGGCTATGAAAAAAAAAATATTATTGCTATTTTGCAATAACTTCTTATAAAATTAAGAAAGTGCACACTAAATGCTTCAGTAGGGACCTCTCTGGTGGCACAGCGAGTTAGGACACAGCACTGCAAGCTGGCTGCAGCCCATTCAGTGCGAATTAGATTCCCAGCCTGGAAGTGGATCCACATGGCATGGCAGACCTCTCCAGACACGCCCACTGCTCCCCTCAGCAGTGTACTTCGTCGATCTGTCTGTTCTGCTCCCCGCTCTGTCTCTGGTGAATCTTCTCACTGCTCCTGAACCTCTGGCCTGCACCCCAGCTCTATATGAATAAACAAGTAAATAAATCTTTTTAAAAATGCTTCAGTAACTTGCTATATGATATCCTCTAGTGTATACAATGATAGAGATGAATGGATGGTTGGATGGAGAGAGAGAGAGAGAGAGAGAACCAAACAACCAGCCAGGAATATTTGCAAACATATAGTTACGTAGTTTAGGGGCAACCCCAACTCCAAATGGCCAAGAATGTGGGGTTAAAATATTAATTAAGTCTTATATCTATGAACGGAAATTATATATAATTAATATACATCCATGTCATTGACTAAATAGAAATTCCCGATAGAAAGAAAACATTAAAATATGCACAACTACATCTATATTTATCATAAAAATGAAAAAGCTTGCATGGGGGTAATACCAAGCTTATGGGAATAATTGGTAAAAGTAAGTAAGAAGAAGAACACATTTGTGGAGAGAACAACATTAACAAGAATCTTTTTAATATAAAGCACTCTAAGTCAAATGCAACACTAAAATTTAGGTGCTGTGTCCATGGGTGTTGGATACATTAGTTTCTGCATATGTTTTAGTTTTGGATTTGTGTGTGTGTGTGTATAGTAAAATAACTCAAGAGGGAGATATTAGAAACAATCCCTACCATTTCAAAGATTAAGGACTCTATAAACAGCTTATAGACTTTATTATCAACAGCTGTGTAACAAAGGCTGCATGGTTTAAATAGTCTCATATTAAATTCATGATTCTGCAGATCAGCTGGTTATTATTTTGAGAGAGGCTAACTTCTTTTTGATGCATTTCTCTGTTAGACACTCATGAGACTAGGGTCACTGATTGAGGGACTGAGTGGGCTAGAATGGACTCAAAGCCATGTCCTGAGTTGCCTGAAGGGTTCACCTGAAGGCCATCTGCTGTGGAAGGGCTTATCAACTTTGCTTGTGGCTTCTTATCCTGCAGCAGGCCAACCTACGGTTCTTTACACAGTGCTCTTATGGTTCAAAGAGGACAAACAACAAGAGAAGACAAACCCCAAGGCCCAGGTACTTCACAAACGTCTGTGTCACGTTTGCGGACAAATCACATAAATGGAATCCCACAGGTGAGTCTAGATATAAGGCGGAAGTTCTGTCAGAGCTGTGGGCCTCAGGGGCGTGAGCAAAGAGGAGGAATGGTGCCTTTCTGAGAGAGATCGCACAACTTAACTGTTGTTAAAAAACATGCGATGATGTAAGAAGGGACCCATTAAAGAACTATCAACATATTACATATATTTAATAAGAGAACAAATATCCCACTGGATCTCAGGAGCAGTATAGAATGAACGATGGGTAGAGATTGAAACACATCATAAATACCCCTTTCTGAAGAGCTGTGTGGTGTTTCTAACATGGTTATAGTTTTGGTGAGAAAACAAGATAGGGAATGAGACAGATGGTTTCGTTTCTTTCTGTTTTCTGTTTTCACCTCTGGTATCATCGACAGGTGGTTGCTTTCAGACAGCAGATTTTCCTTGGGAATGTAAACCTCGATCATCCTTCTCATGTTTTATAAAATAAGGAGAGAAAAACAAATCCATTTGTAGTGAGCAAACTACTTGGTCACACAAGGTGTGAGGCGTAGATGAAAGAAAAGAAAACTTCACGTTGAACCTCAAGACCACCTTAGCCATCTCACATCCTTAGGAGTTAGAAGCAGAGCTAATTTTATACATCCTTCAGCACCCAGGCTATTCAGCATGTCTAACCTGAATTTCTCCTATTCTTAAAATCTGTAGCGATAGAGATTTCATATCCTGTTTTAAAAGCACATTCCCTGTACTTTGCAGCCCTCTCAATCAGTGGGTATTTTCTTCAGTCTAGTCTGTATTTGTGTTGTTGCAACTCACTAATTTCCTGTGAGTCTGTGCCCTCTGTGGAGACAGTGAACATAATCCTCCCTATAATATTCTCTCAGGGATCAGATATCATGGACTGAATCCCTTTTACATTTGGCACATCCCTCTCGCAAGACTGAGGTTCAGACCAGACATAATATGAGGGTCTGACCAATAGCATAAGCAGTGAAAGGATAAAAATATCGCCAGTTTTTGTAGGCAATTCACACACTTATTAGCACAGATTACTCTTATCTTGGCTTTTTAAAAAGGTTTATTTTATTTACTTATGCATATAAGGTCGGGTATAGGTCATAGGTGTACGGAGTGAGAGGATTTACCAGAGACAGAGTGGGAAGCAGAACAGGCAGATTGACTGAAATGTTCTGCTGAGGGGAGCAGTGGGTGAGACAGGAGAGGTCTGCAGTGCCCTACGTGGGTCAGCTCCCTGGCTAGGGATGGAACTAAACTCATGCTGCAGATAGCTTCATAGTGCTGAGTCTTAACCCCTTGTGCCACCGGGGATTTTTAGTACAGTGCCATAGTGCAGCCTTACTTGTTACTAATAGTTTCCCCAATGCCTCATGCCCTCACTGTAAGCTATAGGTGGTACAAAGAAATGTAAAGGCCACTTTACTTGGAAACAGAGATCCCAGTTTAAGGTCAGGCTCTACCATATATTGTCGCATGACCTTGGCAAAATGACATAAATATCTGCTTAACTCTCTTCATTGTAAGGAGAATTAGCCCTACATCTGATGCACTCAAACTTGATAGACGGGATTTAGTAAAATAACGTACCAGAACAGCACCTTGGAGACTGAATACCAAGAAAGTGACGTAAAGGTTGGCCCCTGTTTACAAACTCCTCAACAAGGAGCTTCATCAATGTGACTAGAATAGGTCTAAAAATGTCAGTATCTTCGAATTTTTATCACAGGGCTGTGGATTGGCTGAGTTTTTGGAGTTTGTCTTTAAGCCTGTTATTTGTAACTGGGAATATGTTTTTGATTATATTTTTTCTTTATAGTTAAATTTAATGAACAGTCAATCCTCAAGTCTGTCACCAAGGTCTTCTCTCACCAAGGTCTTCTCTCTCAGAGCACATGCAGCATCTACTATATGCATCCTCTTAGATTAAAAAAATATAAAGAGAAATAGGACCTCCAAGAACTCACAGTAAGGAGCAAACCTGAAAAGCATTTTTATATATTTATTTATTTATTTATTTTGGTTCAGAGACCAAACTACTCAACTTTTCTCTATTGTAGAACAGGAAGGATGAACCTCCTTATATATATATATATATATTCTCTATTGTAGAACAGGAAGGATGAACCTCCTTA